>NC_092629.1:63507553-63761553 GCF_039555335.1 Amphiura filiformis | reverse complement strand
TCTAATTCTACTTACTAGCAGAGCAAAATGAAAAAGAAAAAAACAAACAAGCAAAATGAGCAAATAACGAACGAACAGGAGTACCTTTTTTTCTTCTTCTTTTTTATCCCCGTATTTTCCCCCGACGCGTCGACTTCCCCGCTATCAATGCAGGAGAGAGCTGGGAAGTAGGCCTGGCCTGATCAGGCGGCGCGAAATAGCGCCACCACGCGTTGTCAAGACAACTGAAGACGCTTCTTCCGTGAAACAGCTTTCAGAGAGCCGGTATAAACTCGTGAGTAAGGTGAGTTCAACAACTAAGCACTAAAGCAAGTAGGCCTACGCTTCTGCACTGAACAGCACACAAAGGATATATTTTTATATAAAAATAAATAAATCGGAAAAAATACCATCATGTCGGGGACAGTTGTAGCACCTTATTATGTGGCGAATTATCCCACATTACAAAAAGTACAACTTGCTGCAGTTAAAGAAGGATTATATCATCCAAGATTGCCAACTTTTCGACGAATGGATATGGATACGGCGGGACATAAGTTACCTGATCAACATTGTAGGACAACAACAACTTCTGGCCCTCGTAAGTGTTGTCATCTTATTTGGTGTTACTATGTCATCATTTATAACAATCTTCCATTTTGTTTCAAATTTAAAAACATAAATTCATATTTTATTATTTTTACGACAAAATCTGGTGTGTGTTTTTTTTCGGGTTTTGTTTTTCTTTTCATGGTTGAGCCCAATTTCATTAAATCTGTACCATGTATCATGATGTATGTAGTACAAAATTAATCTAAAATAAATGTCTACTCGTACTATAAAGATATAAATAATCAAGGTACACAAAGCAACTGTTAAATTTAATTTAAAATGTTCATGAAGGCTACAATATTTTCCCATTCTCATAATAAAGGACTTCAATCAAAATACCACGCATAGGCAAGCTACAACATTATTGCTATGTTATGTAACAAACAGATAACAACACAACTAACAAAATAGATAATTAATTTGAATAGATAAGATTATGAATGAACTAGTCTATAATTTAATAAAATCGTAGCTAGGCTAAAAATGGTAGTATAAATGCCGCGCCATCACTTTAAAAATTCTTATAAAAAGTAAACTTTTTTAATGTTTAGGCCTATAGTCTATAGAAACTTTTTAGTCTCTAAAAGATTTTTTTTATTCTCATTTATTTTTGCAGAGGATTTTCAGAGCGCCACACTCACATATTTTAGACCTGCTTTACAACACTATGCCGGTGCCGTAAGTATATGAATCACTATTTGGTTTTTATGTTACATTATTAAGGGATCCAAAATGAGCGTTTATTGCGTTTCGACAGTATTTTTGTGGGACATGAGAGCACTCAGACCTATCGAATTGCATTCTGAATACGAAGCATGTCTTTCTGTTATCACATAATTTTCATTTTTTTAAAATCACAATATAATACAAATTTAATGACAAATTATAAAAATTTGATATTTTTCAAATTTTTGATATATAACAGTCCTCGAAGTAAATTATATAAATCTAATGATATATTCTTAAAGTGTATGTAGCAGTGAGGAAAAGCCGACGGTCAATTGAAAATTTTGACCTTTCATATTGAAGATATATGGATTTTTTTCCCAAAAAGACCTAATTTTTTTGGGTGTTTTGGGAAAAAAATCCATATCTTCAATACGAAAGGTCAAAATTTTCAATTGATCGTCGGCTTTTCATCCCACCTACATACACTTTAAATATAAATCATCAGATTTATAAAGTTTACTTCAAGTACTGTTAAATATCAAAAATATCAATTTTAATGATTTGCCATAAAATGTGTATTAAATTGCGAATTTCAAAAATCAAAATTATTTGATATCAGAATGACTTTCTTCGTATTCAGAATGCAATTCGATATGTCTGATGTGCTCTAATGTCCCAAAATAAATACTGTCCAAACGTTCATACCCCAGCCCTTTTACTGTTTCCTATTTTTCTTTGACTAACATGTTTTTCTCCTGGATCCAATATGCATGATAAACATGAACTCAAAAGACAATACACTTGGCAGTATTTATTAAATTTCAATAGCTTTACTTTTGATTACTTTTGTTACCGTGAAGTTCTTTAAGTGTTGAACCAGACTTAATCCTGTTTATAAATTATTCGTTAACTCAAGAGATGAGGGTCACAAACAAGGCACTCATGAATTATAATAAACATCACTATTTTATAATAGTCAAACGAATTTTTGAGTAGATTCATTGACAAAAAGTGGCCCAGCATGATAACGATTTTCATTGATCACAAAACAAACTTATTTTCGAAGTGATGTCGTCACGCTTTATCAGGAGTACAATAGCAACAATCTTGTTTTGTCAACGTGGTCAATTATATCGATCAAAAATTTAGCAGAAGTTATGGGTCATAGCTGGACGTGCTGGAAATAATTATTCTTAAAAATTTATAACATATTCACTGACATTATTTCTCAAAAATCGCTGCCAAAGAAAGCGAGATTTTTCACTGCAAAAACAAGTATTAATAGATTAACACAATAACACTATTTAAGTAACATTATTTAAACACTTTAAACCGTTAATATGTTAAAATATTAACATTTGTGTCAAAATATTATCAATTGTGTGTTAAAATATTAATACTTTCACACTTTTATTTACACATTAACACTATGATTAAGTGAGGATGTTCATTTTAAACGTTTTAACACGTTAACAACACTCTCCAAAAACAAGACTTACAAAACAGGGAGTGGGAATTCAAATGGGGTTTACCTGAAAGGCTGACTCCATTTGAAGTCTACCATGTCTACGGTACGGGGGAGTCTACCCCCCTGTGTGGGAAGTGGGAGATGAAGGTAAATCTGCTTCTGGGGAGGCTGTGGCGGTCAAAGAGATTTTAAATAGAAATAGAGCCGCAATAGATTATATAATCTTTTGTTCGTTTGATGCCGATTAGAAGTTGCGACAGGCTATTCATAAAAGTGGTACCATTGTTTCGAATAAAGGGGTTCCGCCATTAAATTGGTCACTGATCCGGCATCATATTAACGCTCTACACAACGGGCGAGTATCAATAAGTGACCACACTACATGTGTAAGGGCAGTCATGTGTAAAGTGGTACCATTGTATTCACGTATCCCAAATGTGTGCTTGTGTGTGTCTGAAATCTGTAAGGAGGCTTTATCTGTCAATGCAATCATCTTTACCACCCACCTGACGTTAGGCGTTTCATTTAAATAAATTGAATGCTCTTGCTGGTCGATTACACATTAGAATGTATGAAGGCTGCCATGTCCAGTCCATATATCTATATTACACTATAATGGTAATCGCTGTACGTATACATGTAAGTATAAGTATAGGCCTATAATTTATAAAGGTTGTTTTTAAGAAATTTCCATTTAATTTTATTTTAAGAAGGCGATTGGTATAAAAATAGTGGCGTACCCAAAGAGGGGAGGGGGTTGGGGAGGGGCAGATTCACCTCTGTGAAAAGTCTTGGGAGGGGAGGAGGGAGGAAGAGGGGAGGAGGGGATATGGAGAATGAGAGAGGGCTGGAGGAAGGAGAAATAAAAAGATATAATAAAGACAAGCAGATAAATAGAAATATAAGGAAAATGATGGGAATGAGAGAGGGAGGGTGAGAGGGGACAATGAGAGCGAGGGAGTGATAAAATGTAGGCCTAGGAAAGAATAAGTACAGAGAAGGGAAAAGAAAGGAATGATGAATACATTTAATAATAATTATTAGGCCTATATAATAACTAAACACATAACAGCACTGGGCAGCCATTCGACTATGTCAATGCCTTTATTCGTTACGTAATTAAAACGCCCAGTCAGATGTATTTCACATCTACCAAACACAACTCACCCAATTTCGCAAACTGGACGTTGAATGTACACGCTCATGAATATTGATTGGCAACATTTTCCAATATGTCAGCGCTCTAATCGGAAACAATAGAACAATAGACCCTGCAGAGCGTTGGTTATCATAACCACCGGCGGCGGATGACATGATCGAGCCGGCACCTCGTGAAACCGCCCGGCCGTATGGCATTTTCCATATACTGGTTAGTTTTGTGGGGTTCATTATCGAACCCCAACGGTTTTAGCTTGTATTTATATTATTTATCAACATAGGCCTATTTGTTTGTGATATTTCAAGCGTTTTAAAATTTCAAAATAATCCCATTCAATTACACGGTTGACGATGAAAATTTACTGAATTTAGGGAATGCACGTCATACACCACCTGCATAACCACTTCCTTACACCTTTTCTGCATTGATCAATCGTTTTTACATGCAAAGTACACATGCAAAGTGAAATCTGACCCTGAGTTTAAGTGTTTAAAGAATTTATCAATAAATCAATATTCAGAAATATCAATGTCTGGTTGACCCGGTTTATTGATAACAAATACAAGTCAGTTTACTCAAGACTTATAATATTTACCAAACAGTCTTCAAAATGTCTCGAGGGTATTTCTGTAGTAGAATTCGATACGGTTAAGGCGAGTGGGGTGGCCATATTTTTCCAGCTTTAGCCATCAGATTTAAACAAAAAAGTACAATGTGCTTAATATTATTATTTTTATTAAGCACATTGTAGTTTTTTAGTATTGAAATACATTAAACATGAGAAACTAATCAACTCCAGGCCAATAATTACATTAATCATGTTAAGGGAAGGGGTGTGAACGTTTGGACAGTTTATTGTGGGACATTAGAGCACATCAGACATCGAATTGCATTCTGAATACGAAGAATGTCCTTCTGATATCAAATAATTTTCATTTTATGAAATTCGCAATGTAGGGTACCTGCAGGTAATATGGGACCATTAAGGACGTTTAGCTTATGTTCATAAAAACTATAGAAGATATGCCCAAAAGAGATTGTTATGATGAACAACCTGTCCTTTAAGATTAATAAAACAGGCAATGTTATCTTGTTTTTATGTTTGTTTGGACGCTATGACGTCAAAATGACGTCATCGTCAAGTGTCCCATATTACCTGCATGTGCAGGTAATATGGGACACTGTGTTATCTCTATGGTGAAAATCAAAATGTTCAGAAAATCACTCTTTTGTTCTAAAAACATTTTTGTTACATGATTTTGAATGTTAAATGCAAATTTCAACAAGAAAATTCAATTTTCTAAATAGTTTTGCTTTTCGCATTGACAATGCACACAATTTCCTATGTGTCCCATATTACCTGCACCCATTCAGTTGAAAATCAGAGAAAATAATCATTTATAAAAGGAAAGTGCCACTTTTCAGTGGAATTTTACCTGCTGATAAGCTTAACCCATCACCTAAAGATCATAAAAAGTGACAAATGCACCCTCATTACCAGAGTATTTGGATACACAATCATAAAATGTGGCGTCACTGATTTTATATCAGGCCAAAAAAACGACGTAAATTTTTGGGCAATTTCACTCTTTTTGGCATTGATTTCCAAGAGTTTGATACACATACTCCAAAACTGCATTTCTAGAAGCACAATTGATGTCTCTAAACACTTAACAAATCAACTTAAGGGCAGAGTAATGGGAGAGAACATGGACCTTTTCGAGCTACATTATTTCTGAATTGTATGTCCAAAGTATATAAAACTATACATTTTTGGAAAGGAAATGAGTCAAGGAATCCCATGGTGACGTCAGATTTGTTCAAAAATCTCAAGTTTTTGAAAAAATCACAAAAATTCACCTTTTTAACCCAATTTTTTTGTGACAACTTAGAAAAAAATCCGTTCGGAGTAAAAAAAATTCAGTTAGCTTTTCATGAAGAAGAGACATGAACTTAGGGAAGGTTTTTTAATTTTTTTGAAATTCGTCTCTTTTTTCGAAATATTGAAAAAAACATGTGAAAAAAGCCATTTTGTCACTCTATTAAGCTAAAAATTGCACATAATGGTGTATATTTTTGATTAAAACAAATATTTTGAAACACTGAAAAAACCTTCCCTAGACTTTGATGTACTCTAAAGGATAGTGCAAAAAGTTTACCCTTTGTTTGCATATTTTTCGAGTTATCTTGTCACAAAAATCGCGCAATATTGTCAAAAGTGAACTTTGAGAAATCGACGTTTTAGTAAAAAAATGTCAAAATTATGCACAAAACGTCCTTAAATTTTAAAACGGTAAGACTTTCACACTTGTAAAAGCTGTATCTGGTGCATGGTCTAAATATACATCTTTTTGCACCAATGAATCTATAATCTCTGCTTTCAGTGCGCCAAAATTCAAAATAATTAAAAAATCTAAGTGGCATTTTGACTGCAAATTTTTGTTTTGTTTACACCACATTTGCTGGCGTTAACAACATACCGAATGCGCCTTGACTGCGTTGGACATACGCGCAGCGTTGCGCCGCGTCACGCGACGCGAATCGCGCGCGTAATCACAATATTTCGCATTCGCGCATTTCTGACTCATTATTTCCCGCCAATTTACTAAGCTGTCTTGAGCCATGTGACTTTTTAGAGTTGAAAGAGTGAAATAAATCAAGCAAAAATACGAATAAATATTAGCAAGTTGTATTTTATCATTTTCAAGTGAAAGAATACATCTTAGTGTTGATAAATATCAAAAAATCTAAAATTCGGTCGTGGACGAATGTGTCTTTCATTACTCTGGCCTTAAAGTGTTTACCTTCTCTAAGCTACTTTTTGTTAAAATGAAAACAGGTGTCCCATATTACCTGCTGTCCCATATTACCTGCAGCTACCCTAATACACATTTTATGGCAAATCATTAAAAATTGATATTTTTGATATTTAACAGTAGGCCTACTCGACGTAAATTTTATAAATCTGATGATTTATATTGAAACGGAGAGCCAAAATGCGATTTCAGATTTTTGGCCTGTTTTTAAGCTTACCTCCTGTGTGTTTGTCCATTGCAGAGATACGAAAATTCAGCTCTTGTCAAATTCATATTTAGAGAAAAGTCACGATGCTCACGTGTTCGTGGTAGTTTTTAATTGTTATTATGCATTTAAAAATGATTGCATGGCTCTGCACAAGGTATATTTTTGTAAATATTTGGATTTGTTTACCTGTCGATCGTCAGTTTTTGCCGTGGGTTGAAATACGGCAGAGAAATTTGTCATGTCGTACGTGCGATTTTGGCTTCAAAATTTCACTATTCTGCTAGAAGTTGTCACAGAGATCTTATAATATTGTGTAAATAATTTTGTCAGGAACAAAATAAGGTATTACATACCGTCTACGAGTAAATATTCAGGACAAAATTCAGGTTTTTCTTGTTTGTTTACAGAATTTTGGATTTGTCATTTTGAAAGTTCCCGGCCATCAGTCGTCTGTGGCGTTCGTAAACAAGTTTTTGTAAAAATTGTAAATTTCTTTAAAAACGACTTTTGTTGATCAAACTTTGGATTATTTCAGATGTAATTGTTTAAGGATGTAGAATTTTAAGATATTTTTGAGTATTTTTATGTTTTACATGGTCAAAAAGGGGGTCATCAGTTTGATTCTTGATTTAAAAACACTTTAGCAATTGTTCTAGTTATTAAATTGTTGATTTCGTCATGTTCAAATCTTTTCGAAAGTGAGCGCCTGACGCGGAGTGACTGCGCGATATCCATAGTAACGGAGCTTACGCTTTGAACGCAGCCGCCAAAAGGTTCCATGAACGCGTTCAGGAGAGTATATAAAGGCCGTGCACGACGCAAATTAATCAGATTGCTTGGTCAGGACCGCGACACTCCGGAGGACAGCAGAGGACAGAAAAATGTGACTCTCCTGCTAGTCTCCTACACAACCAGTTAATTATGTTTTTGTTCATACCGCATACAGTCTGGCCCGCGCCCGAGACTAGCAGGAGAGTCACATTTTCTGTCCTCACATCGGTATAGGCCGTCTGCACGTTAATTGTACGGAGTGTCGCTTCTCTACCTTTATTTTCTCTGGCTTGGTGGACAATAGTCCACCCACGAACCTTCAGTCAGAAGGTAAGCACTGCCAACCAAAGCAAATACGCCCTACTCTGGAGCTCAGATTGAGCTAGGGGCAGCTTGGCTACCACAATAGTGGCGATACCAGGGTGTTATGCACTCCGGTGATTTGGCCTAGCGCCTATGCCTAATTTGGGCAAGTGACTTGCCGCACACATGCACAAATCCAATGGAAAATTATGCACTGTATGTGCATTCATTGTTGCATGGCAAGCTCGTATTTGGTGTATAGGCATGGATACTCTGAAGTAGGCCTAGGCCTTGGCCTAGCCTACGACTATGTCATGTGATGAGAGATTCTGTTGATTAAATTGTATTTTTTTGCTTCTTGATTATTCAAGCAGATAGTATATTCGGCAGCATTTATTGTTAATTTATTTGGATTTAAAAGAGAGAAATTAAGGAAATATCGTCATGATCATCAACAGAGATTGTGTATTTACCAGTGTTAACTTGTATTTATGTTGTGATGTGATAAGACAAATATGAAAGCAAAATAACAATACAAGATATAACAAAAGAAGCAAATATAAAACAGAATTGTCAAGTCTCATTTTTACCTGTTAGCCTTCTCCTTTCATGCATCACTGATTCCACATAGGCCCCCTATCTTGGGAAGAATTTTAGTCTTTGATACTACGCTACCACTTGTATGTTTATAAGGCTAGTCTTCTCCACCAGTCGCTTATAAAAGTATTAGGGGCAAGCTCGGTCCCGTTACAACTGGTGTCTGGCGGTAGGATAATTCAAAATTTTAACAGATTTTGGCTCACGATTTATTATGGCAGCGACTGAAGATAGTGTTGATACTTCTCCAACCGATACCAGCTCAGAAATATTAGCTGGTGATGAATTTAATGTTCATGAAAGTGATGAGTCAGTGAGAAGTAGGCCTAAACTTTCTAGCAATGACACTCAGCCTGGAGTAAAAATAAAGCCTCAAACTTACGATGGGACCACTTCCTGGTCAGACTATTTGATACAATTCGAAATTGTTGCTGAATGGAATAAATGGAATGATTATACCAAAGCCATTTGTTTAGCAACTAGTCTGAGAGGTGTTGCTCAGAGTGTACTGGGATATTTGGATTCCACTGAACGGCATGATTACCACTCACTTGTGGCCTGTTTGAACCTGAGGTTTGGAACCGAAAATCAGGAAGAGCTATTCTGGGTGAAACTTAATAACAGAGTAAGGCACCCAAAAGAGTCATTGCCTGACCTAGCTCACAACATCAGGAAGTTAGTCAAACTAGCCTTACCAACAATACCAAGTCCTTTCTCACAGGAGATAGCAAAGAGATACTTCATTAGTGCTATCAGAGAAAGCGAGTTACGGTTAAATATCCTGCGTGCAAAACCTGTTACTTTTAATGATGCAATTAAGTTTGCCGTGGAAACTGAAGCTTTTTACAAAGCTGAAAAGTACAGGAAGCATCAAAATGATGCTAATTCAGATGGAATTGCTGAAGGGCAACTTGTAGACGTGACAAAGAAGACTGGAAGATCATCGAGAAACAACCGGAAGTCTCCCTCATCACAAATGCGAGCCAGGAGAAGGTTAGCTTTCTTAAAAATCCAGAAAAAGTTAACCAGGCCGCATGCTCCCTTAATTGGGAAAGACTGTGATGATCTACCCTGCCAAATATCATGCTCAAGCAGTTTCAAGAAGAAAGGGAGAAGGACACGAAAGTCTCCATCATCTAGAAGACGAGCCAGGAGACGATTAGCTGTAAGGAGACAGTTAAGTGGTCAGGAGACTCCCTTGATAAATGGGGAAGACTGCCAACTAGCAGGTACCCCGAGTCATAATCAGACGGTATTAGTTGACCGTATAGGCGTAGGTGAATGGAATTCATCTGGTCAATACGCCGACACTCTGAGAAAGTTGTCATCTCAGATGAGTCTTTGGAAGAGGTCAGCCATGTTACTTGATGACGGTCATGATGGTATAGGTAGGCCTACACGATCGGGCCTATGCACCAACTCATTGGCACCAGGAGACTTGTCATCATCAGAATGATTCTGGTAGAGTGACCAGCTATCATGATCATGCAGACATATATGATGTCTGATGGTATATATAATTTGTAAATAGCTTTACGAGGAAGATTCAAGGAGACGAAAGTTAGATAATATCGTGTTTATGGGATAATGAGATGCGGAAAAGCCCTCGCCGTATAGTCATTGATTCTTGTGGTGTATAAAGTCCGGAAAAGGGCTCACCGACGTCTTGCACTGCCTGCTCACAACTCCTTGCCGCTAAAATATGAAATTACTGTTTTATGAAGTTGAAGTCAGGTATAGGCCTTGCCGACATCATCATCATATAGACGTGTTTCATAGCGGATTGTCTACTCGACATGTAGACCCTGTATATAAAAATTGTTTTCATTATTATTGTTATTATGTAATCATAATAACTCGACTCTGAGAGGAACAGCCTCCAATAAAAAGAACTTCATGAATGAAATTTTATTTCAGCCAAAACGTGATTAGAAGTTTGATATGACTTTACTGACTGCAGCGGTATTGACATGACAATCTTTTGATCAAGTTTTGTCTCTGTGAAATTCTTGTTCTTTTAATAGAGCAATTCTGGATTTCTTAATTTAGATAAAGTGAAAGACACCTCATGCACTTTATTTCGACAACTATTTTTACAATCATTTGGAATGATGGATATGGGGACATCGCCATGAAAAATATGGACAGTATGGACTGTCGCGGGCACTCATGCTGTTTTACATGAGATTTCATGCCTTAATTCTGAATTGAATGTCAGATATTGCAGATTACGAAGACAGATGAAGAAAAATAAAATGGAGACGGAGATATATAGCTACAGTTAAATAACAGACATCGACTCAAGCCTACAATAATGGTTGCTTCATTGAATAACCATTAGGTCTGTACGTGCTATCTACTGAAGATAGCAATTATAAGTTTTGTTGTACGGCATGTGCTCTTAAGAAGATTAACAAATGAAAATCAACTAGATCTCATCATGTGTTCTCTTACTGATACTGTTGAGGCATCACCACGGGCCGGTTATGCAGATCTTATGATTTTGGAACTCTGGTTGGTGCGACGCGTCGGTGACTCACTGATTGCAGTCATGATGTTTTCAGAGCAATGTCAGGCTATGTAGGCGCATCGGTAACAGAGAATCAAGTTTCGCTCTTGGGTGGATTACCAACTGAGAAAGCCTTCAAGGACTTTTTAGAACTCAGGTGCAAGAGTGAATGGCAAAAGTGATATTTGACTAGTCAATGGTTATTCTTTACCAGGTCAAATGTTTTATTGGATGATGTATGGTTTCTTTACACCTTGCTTAATTGATGTAAGGGCGGCGCAGTCAACATTTCCTCTCATGATCGACGGTGAACCAATCTGGCAGTTTCTCATGAGAGTTGCGAAAGAGGTATGATAAGGTAGATTCTCAGATGTTGAAGATATCGAACTGAAGACAAAGGTCCATCAGAAGAAAGGACGCTGAGGAATATAGAACTTTTATAATAGGCCTATCTGAACTTAAATAAATTGATCGTTAATTGTTGGAAAATTTTAAAATGTTAAACTGATGTTTTGTGTAACTTGATGCAGAGACAGACTTCTGTTCATTAGCTCGAAATTCAAGATTAAAACTGGTATTGTTCAATTGAAAATGAAATTGATGGAAATGTGCACCAAGGTGAATTAAATGGTTCCTGTAAATTAATATTTTATTGGTAAAGAGGAGTATGCATAAAAACCAGGTGATAAGTAATGATGCTGTGAAATAATTGTATAAAACTTGTAAACCTAATAATAATATAATTTGCATGTGAAATAGAGTTGTATATAAAATGAAATTGTTTTTATAATGTATGTAGTTGTAAATCTGCCGAATAGCCAATCAAATTTTGGAAAACTTTTTGAGGTCACGAGGTCACGACAATGTTATTGTCAGCCTGTCACCAAACGATGGTTGAGTGAATTTACCGTTCTTGTTACTGTTAAAGTTTTGTCAAGGAAATGCTCTGATTTTTGATTGTAATTAAGTTAAATAATTATACATGTTACATTTCGGGACGAAATAGTCTCGAAGAGGGGCGTAGTGAAACGGAGAGCCAAAATGCGATTTCAGATTTTTGGCCTGTTTTTAAGCTTACCTCCTGTGTGTTTGTCCATTGCAGAGATACGAAAATTCAGCTCTTGTCAAATTCATATTTAGAGAAAAGTCACGATGCTCACGTGTTCGTGGTAGTTTTTAATTGTTATTATGCATTTAAAAATGATTGCATGGCTCTGCACAAGGTATATTTTTGTAAATATTTGGATTTGTTTACCTGTCGATCGTCAGTTTTTGCCGTGGGTTGAAATACGGCAGAGAAATTTGTCATGTCGTACGTGCGATTTTGGCTTCAAAATTTCACTATTCTGCTAGAAGTTGTACAGAGATCTTATAATATTGTGTAAATAATTTTGTCAGGAACAAAATAAGGTATTACATACCGTCTACGAGTAAATATTCAGGACAAAATTCAGGTTTTTCTTGTTTGTTTACAGAATTTTGGATTTGTCATTTTGAAAGTTCCCGGCCATCAGTCGTCTGTGGCGTTCGTAAACAAGTTTTCGTAAAAATTGTAAATTTCTTTAAAAACGACTTTTGTTGATCAAACTTTGGATTATTTCAGATGTAATTGTTTAAGGATGTAGAATTTTAAGATATTTTTGAGTATTTTTATGTTTTACATGGTCAAAAAGGGGTCATCAGTTTGATTCCTGATTTAAAAACACTTTAGCAATTGTTCTAGTTATTAAATTGTTGATTTCGTCATGTTCAAATCTTTTCGAAAGTGAGCGCCTGACGCGGAGTGACTGCGCGATATCCATAGTAACGGAGCTTACGCTTTGAACGCAGCCGCCAAAAGGTTCCATGAACGCGTTCAGGAGAGTATATAAAGGCCGTGCACGACGCAAATTAATCAGATTGCTTGGTGGACAATAGTCCACCCACGAACCTTCAGTCAGAAGGTAAGCACTGCCAACCAAAGCAAATACGCCCTACTCTGGAGCTCAGATTGAGCTAGGGGCAGCTTGGCTACCACAATAGTGGCGATACCAGGGTGTTATGCACTCCGGTGATTTGGCCTAGCGCCTATGCCTAATTTGGGCAAGTGACTTGCCGCACACATGCACAAATCCAATGGAAAATTATGCACTGTATGTGCATTCATTGTTGCATGGCAAGCTCGTATTTGGTGTATAGGCATGGATACTCTGAAGTAGGCCTAGGCCTTGGCCTAGCCTACGACTATGTCATGTGATGAGAGATTCTGTTGATTAAATTGTATTTTTTTTGCTTCTTGATTATTCAAGCAGATAGTATATTCGGCAGCATTTATTGTTAATTTATTTGGATTTAAAAGAGAGAAATTAAGGAAATATCGTCATGATCATCAACAGAGATTGTGTATTTACCAGTGTTAACTTGTATTTATGTTGTGATGTGATCAGACAAATATGAAAGCAAAATAACAATACAAGATATAACAAAAGAAGCAAATATAAAACAGAATTGTCAAGTCTCATTTTTACCTGTTAGCCTTCTCCTTTCATGCATCACTGATTCCACATAGGCCCCCTATCTTGGGAAGAATTTTAGTCTTTGATACTACGCTACCACTTGTATGTTTATAAGGCTAGTTTTCTCCACCAGTCGCTTATAAAAGTATTAGGGGCAAGCTCGGTCCCGTTACAATATTTAAAGTGTATGTATATATAGGTGGGATGAAAAGCCGACGATCAATTGAAAATTTTGACCTTGCGTATTGAAGATAGGTATGGATTTTTTTCCCAAAACACCAAAATAAAAAAGGTCTTTTGGGGAAAAAATCCATATCTTCAATATGAAAGGTCAAAATTTTCAATTGATCGTCGGCTTTTCCTCCCAGCTACATACACTTTAAGACTATATCATTAAATTTATAAAATTTACTTCGAGGACTGTTATATCTCAAAAATGTGAAAAATATCAAATTTTAATAATTTATCATAAGATTTGTATTAGATCGTGGATTTCATAAAATGAAAATTATTTGATATCAGAATGACATTCTTCGTATTCAGAACGCAATTCGATAGGTCTGATGTGCTCTCGATATCTCATGTCCCACAAAAAATACTGTCGAAACGCTCAAAACGCTCATTCCAGATCCCTTAATATATGAAAATAAAAGTGTTGGGCGCCTTCATGCCTTGGGATCTCTAGAATCCATATCATTTTCTCTTGTGTGTCCGCTTTGTTTGGTCCAAGATTGGGCTTGGGCCAAATATTGGGCCTATATTGGACCAATTTAGGCTGTCACTGTGATGCCAATATGAAGATTACCGATGGTAAGCCAAGATTGGCCCAATATGGGCAGCAAAATAATGCCGATGCATTGGCGTTCGAAAACCAACGTTGGGCCAATAAGACATATTGTGCATTTTTTTTACTTAATTTTTATTTCCTTTTCTTTTTAGAATGTTACAGATACAGGAAGATCATTACGGGAAACATATAGAGACGATTTATCGTAAGTAGGCCTATTGTATGACATTTTTATATTTGCTTTCATTAGACGGTTAGTAAAAAATAGTGATTTTTGAAAACATAATAAAACACCTTGACAGGTAAGTCCTGCCTGATGCTCCCACCCCCCTTTTTTTTTTTTTTTTTGAGGTTCGTTACCAAATGGTTTTTTTGTTTTTTGTTTTTTTTTGTTGTTTTTAATTTTGTCATCAAAATGCGATAAAACAATGAAGAAACTTCGAATTCTCTTATCACCAGATTTATATTTGGCAACTTTAGAAAATTAGAAACAAAATAGAAATTACTAATTTTTGTCCCCGAAAATATTCAACCCGATTTTTATACCAAATGATCCCTTTTCCCCGTTAATTTTATACCCAATGAGTTGACCTCTTACACCCAATGGCCCTGTAACCGGCGGGCACATACCCGTCACTTCTAAAGTTGAGTGCCCCCCCCCCCCCCGAGTTATTTCCAAACACACAAAACTGTCGAAAGCTCAGACAAATTTGAAAAATTATATCATGGAAGAACGAGACATTCTATTAAAAGAAATATAATGGCTTTCTGGAGTTTCGATTATGAAAATGAGGAAAATGGAGAAATAAAGAAGGAAAAATAAAAATAAATAATGTAAAATTTCGTGACAGGAAAATTGAAAAGGAACAAGGAAACGTGAAAAATTATTGAAGAAAATTAATAGTAACACACACAATTTGAATAAGGCAAGTAACCATGGTAACCAGGGCGGCCTAATGAAAACACTTCGAGAAATTCATCCATGCATGTGAACAAAAACAAACAAAAAAGATGATGAAAATATGATGAAGAATAGTGAAATGATCATTATTAAATCTGATACATCATTTTTCAATATTAATCAATTTTGATATTTTGTTCTTTTTCAGGAATATGAAAATAGATTGGGCCAAAGCTAAAGAAAGTACAGACTTACCAAAAGCAGAAACCAAAGGAGAATTACGGTTTACCGGCTACGCAGTCAGATATCTCAAGCCTAGTGTATCAGGATCATGGAGGGTGAGTATTATTTTGACCCCTGTACTTTTGTGAGGCTTAGATATCATAGTAGTTTCCCTGTATGACGGGTTGGTTTTGGGCTATTCCAGTTGAAAATCTACGACTTCATTTGAAATCTACGGTCATGTGGCTGTATGGATTTAAACTGGAATAGCCTTTTATTTTGATTCGTTCACACAGTGTTTTTTATTAAAACGTAAAATACTTCAAATGAAATGCCAAAATATATCAAAAATTACATGCATTAGGCCTTCCTATATGCATGTAGGGCCTACACTTTCCGATATTATACAAATAGGCCTACTATATGGTTTGAAGGGAAATAGGGTCACTATTTTTCCCGAGGTACTGGCTACAGGCCTACCACCCGAACCCGAAGGTTTTACTAATAATTTTACTAATTTCTTGAAAAACGAGCCAAAAATATGCATATTCGGGATGTTATGACAATAATCATGTCACAAAAATCACAGACTTGGAACAAATCTAAGCATTCAAAATCTTGAGTATATTCCGAAATTTTGCGCTAATTTTACTATACTATACTATACTATGCAAGCATTTATATAGCGCTCTTACAAAGAAAACCATGTATCACAGCGCTTTACAAGAGAAAATAAAGAAGAACAAACATACAAGAACAAACAACAAATCAAATATCAAATAAATGAGTCTTTAGATTAGACCGGAAGCTTGCCAGCGTTGGAGAGTGGCGGATATGGCGAGGGAGTTTGTTCCAAAGAAAAGGTCCTGCAACAAAGAAGGCTTTATCGCCAGTTAGAGTGCGTGTATGTGGAACAATGAGAAGCCTGGGCTGATATTCATAAAACCACGATAGGCCTAGTTGACAGCTAAAATTGACTTTAGCAAGCTGCTAAGCCTAGCTGATTGCTAATTCTTATTCATAAAACCCAGTTAGAGTTAGCAACATTCTAAAATTTTGCCAAAACTTTTGATCTGGGGCAGCGCTAAGTCACTAGTTGACAACTAGTCAGTCTGCATTTGGACATGATTTATTGTTTTAATTTCATATTAACTGTTGTCAATTATGAAAAATAATGTTCTCAGAATATTCTGTTTCTGAGGTCTTCAGTGTGTTTTACACATAAGAAACTGTCTTAAAAACACACAACAAATTTAGGGTGAATGAATAAACATTGAACTAAGCCAGTATTGTTTAACCAAATTTGCACAAGAAAAATGATTATGATATAGCAAGTAATCTTTAGTTAAGCAGATATGTTCAATCGAAGCAATTCTGTTCAATTGTTTGATACGTAAAATATATATTTTGGAGACATGTTACCAATGTTCTCTTTGGTAAAGATGCATGACTTATTTTCAATAACAAATTATATGTCAATTTGATAAAGATAAATCATGCTTGGCTTACTCATGGTGGACATTTTGTTATGATTTGCCGTAACAACCTTGTAGGCCTATATAGCTTACAAAATACACATGTAATTTTATTAACGAAATCTCAATGAAGACCATCAGCAATGAGTCATTACATTTTGATCATTTTGACTGTGGTTCAGAGCTCAAGTATAATAGACATGTATTATATAAGCCTATTGTATTAGATGTTACACAACTGTTGAAGGCCATAGCACCCAAAACACACCCAAATAAGTTATCAGCTAAATATTTCTAGTTGATAGCTAGTTAGCAAAGTGTTTAGCAAGGTTTTATGAATAAGAAATTAGTTGATTGCTACGTAGCTATCAACTAGTGGATTTAGCATCTTGCTAAGCACTAGTTGGTTGCTAATTTAGCAAGGCTTTATGAATATCGGCCCTGGTGTCCTGCGCAGAGCGTAAACCACTTCTACTGGGAATGTAAAGCTGAATTAGTTCAGTGATGTATGATGGAGATGTTGTTGAGTCCATGAAACATTTGTAGACAATGGTTAACAGTTTGAAATGGATGCGACTAGGTATTGGTAACCAGTGGAGTTCCCTTTTTTGTGTGTTACTTTATGGTAATGAAACATGTCTTTTCCAAAAATTAGAATGCATCTTTGGGCTTGGTTGTCACAGCAAACGAAAAACACCCTAAAAACGCATGTTTTGGCCCTTAGGCCTATTTCCAAAAATTGGCCAAATATTAAAATTTGACTTTCTTTGCCAGTTAGAACTGACTAAAGGATTAGGATTTAGCTATATTTCATTTGGCAAAACAAGATGATGTTTTTCTTAATCCCGAAAAATTAGTGCTGTATTTTTCTGGAATAAGGAGTAGAACCTGTTACATTTTCTCCAAAGAACCTTTTCTTGAACATTTATCATAACCATTTTAGGTGTTTTTTTAAATAGCCTCTTAGACTAGCGTATTAACTATCAGAATACTTAAGTATACATGGTATAGAACGTTTCTGGTACCAAATCAGTTCTAAACTATTATGTAAAGCTGAAAATGATTCTTTGAAGAATCAAGGATGGTTCTTTAGAGCTTATAAAATCTTCTTTTTTTGTTGTTGTTGTTCTTTATAGAACTATTTTAGCAGGGACACTATCACACTAACATTATTTTAACCTCTGAGTCAGATAGAAAAGTTAACGTCAGCCATGACGAACAAGAAGTAAATTGTTGTGATGCAAATAGATTGAAGAAGAGGATATCTAAGCACCCTTTTACCACATTTGAACCTTACATCTAATCAATCCTCGGATTTAACATTTGTTTCTTTTCAGTATACATTCAAACAAGAGCCCATGCTTGACCAATATGGACAGAGACCACTACCAGCTAATATTTAGTAAGTATAAGCTGTACCCATTAACTATCCAACATAATTATAAAAGTCTATTGCCAACAGAAATATTCATATTGAAAAAGCTTCCTAATAATGCACCAAAGAATTTATAGCAGACACGTTTTTATTGAAATTTGGACTAAGTGTAATTGGAAATCCCAAATAAGTAAATAATAAAAACTAGCAGATAAATAAAGGTAGATTTTACAACATGATGTTTATGAAGAAGATAGTATTGTGAATTGCTACGTGAATGTATTATGATTTGTTCCGCGTCCGTATATGCGTATAATAATATTCAGCACAATTTGCTATCTTCAGAAGATAGTAATAAAATGAAAGCGGTGTGTCGGTGTAACGAGTCAAGTCAAACCGATCTCAAGGTATCGACTCCAGTTAATTGTCTTAGCATATTGTAACTGATTACCATGGTTTCCCACATGTATTGTTGTATATATACCATTTTTAGATTTCCGTGGCCAAAGTTTTAAGAAATCGACACATCTTATGATCTTAGGAAACTCGCTTGCCTTCAATTCTGTATTAATAGTATAGATTCTAATACATTTTTTTTTCTTCTCTATTTTTTTCTTTTCATGCGAGCAGCAGCAGATATCGAGATACATTTCCACAATATAGCCGGAATATTGCGCTGGAGGCATGGCGATAAGTCATCGATCGTAAAACTAATCTTCTACAACTGAAATGAATCATTTTTCTACCAAAAAAAAGGACAAACTTCGATATAAATAAACCTTTGGAATTTCACTTTTTATAATTCAAATTGTGTAATAAGATTCAACACATTATGTTAATTTTATGTGTCGAGGGTTGAGAACCAGAAAGCCTTAACTCACCGATGAACTGCTCTCAAAAAATGAACATTAAGTTGACAAAATGTACTTTCTGAGATATTCCCGATTTGAAATCCTTATTTTATACCCTTTAAAATCATACCAAACATAACATAACATAACAGAAAACTTTTGGTGCGCTGTTCCTTATGACAAGCTCATAACGCTTACAAAGTAAAAATAAAAACATCTTAAAGTACACAAACAAAAGCCTTAAATAAATAATGTTATAGAGTACAAACCTTAAATTTACATAATACAAGGCATAAAATAACACAGACACAAACATCATTAGGATGTCTCCTTGCTTTGGTTTTCAAAAATCAATATTTCAAACAGAATTTCTTTTGTTTTCTGTTGAATTTCGTAATGGGCTGTATCTTTTATAGCGCCCTGGCGATTAAATGAGCAGGTTATTGTACGTTCAGGCTTTCTGGTTCTCAACCCTCGATCATTTATCAATTTATTTACTTTTATAAAGAAATGAAGAAATAAAAAGTGTATACAAATGTAAGAAGAATCAGTCATGACCTAGCATCCAGATTTCCTCATCGTTCATGTAGTTCAACAACAGCTAACAACAGAAATATAGCAAAACGTTATTTTAAATAACATTACTTGCAAACTCAAACCATAACTATTATTAAGGAAAATAAATATCAATCTGTTGAACTTCGCAATACTAAACAAACTTATACGCATCCCAAATTAGGCAAAGCAAAGAAGCTCCGCCATGGTTAAAATAAGAAATAAAATATTTTTGTGATCACGTCAACCCGTCATACATTTATGATACACCTTCAATACAGTAACAATGTTTACATATAATTTTCTATCCAATACTTGGAGGAAATATTTGGATGTGTAATCTTGTATTTAAATAATTTTTGTAAGATATTATCGATGTATAACATAACAACGTAAATAAAGAATTTATATTGTAAATATTTTTTTGTCTTTTCTTTCGTTTTACACAAAAAAGGCTTTTAGTTTTGAGTTATCCGTTTTTTATGCTATCTAGTTAAAAGCCATAATGTCACGATATCCGTCAAGTTTTTTTTAATTATTTTATTCTTTGCCCAAAATGTTTATATAATATAAGTAATAACTGCTGGGCAGGGTTTCTGTCCATTTTAAACCGAAATAACAAAGTGAAAGAAACCTCACTGGATATTTTGGCTGGTGGATTTAAAGTCATGTCATAATTATTGCTCTGTTGACCTACAAATACAACACATTTTGGCTGATTCCATTTAGGTGTAAGTTGGGACATGTGTAAACATTCCCGGTGGGTTCAGTTTGTATTTAAAGGTAGGACGTATGACCGTTCCAGGATTTGAAAATGACCCCTATTTCACGGGGAATCGAGGACATTTGCAGCAATTTTACCCCCTATTTTGCGCGAAATCAAGGAAAATTTGCCCCCAAATACCTCCCCTATTTTTATCATTTTGAGGACGCATTTTCATTTCATCCCCTTATCACGAGGAATCAAGGACATTTTTTCGAAATAAATACCCCTATTTTTACCATTTAAGGACGCTTTTGAATTGTTACCCCTATTTCACTGGGAAATGAGGACAATAACGAAAACTGTGGCAGTAAAACACGGACGAAAGTCCTAGAAATATACCCTATTTTTCATTTCAAGGACAATTTTGCTCCAAAACAACCCTAATTTGTACAATCGCGAACAATTTTGTCCTCGAAAATTCCGCGGACATTTCTTGAAAAGTACCCCTAATAGAGGTTATCCACTTTACTCATGCGTGACTTCTAACAAAAGGCGCTGGTTCCCGTAGTATTCCTCATTCAAACTAATTCAATGAACGACCTCGGGTTACCTGCATGACTTTGGCGGGCTATTTTGAAATAGTCATGGTTGCACATACAGGTACTTCTTTTGAAAGTCCTAAACAAGGTATAGGAGTCGCTGGTAGGATATGCAGCTTATAGAACACGGATAACCTCTATTGGAACCAGCATGCGTACACATTGTCAGCGAAGACTGAACCCACCGGGTAAACATTATGCCAAGAAATCAGGTTCGAAAAAACATTAACCAATTCATGTTGTCAGATCGCACATTATGGCTTTGGGATGAACTGTTTATACCTGAGGCTCTTTCTATCGGATATTAATATAGCCCGTCACTGTCATAGATAATTGATTTCCGGGTTTTACAAAACATTCAATAATAGCCTGGAACTGAAAAAAATACCATCACTTCGTGTAGTGTATAGACTTTATACATTTAAGGTGACAAAGACCTTGGAACTAGTGCTCAGTCTTCGAGAATTTTAAAATAACGGTTTATACCCTAGAGTATTAAATATTTATTTATTCATTCTTTCTCTTAGGCAGTGTAGCTTGTCTTCAATGCTGAGACACTAATTTCCAAAAAATTCTTATAGGCCTTTCACAGTATAAAACAATTTTTAAATTTAATAAATAAACACATAGGCTGCATGTACATAATGTATCTATTTCACCTTGGAACCAACTTGGAAAACAGTGACAGTGCATTGATTGGTCACCCCAGGTTAAATAAATAAAGAAATACTAAATAAACAAGTATTCCTGAAAAAAATTGGTGTCAGTTCCAATTTACAATGTAATTATTATTTGAATGTAATGTTAAAGAGAAGTTTTGCACTGTAGCGCTGACAAGAACATGAGTGGTACCGGTAGTTCATATATCATTAAATAGGCCCACATGTTATGGCGCAACGTCAGCCTTCTATTCTTCAAATCTTTTCAGAGGGCGCACCACCAAATCACTCCACGATTTATGTACCAGTGAAATTCGGTTAAAATAGTCCACCGCTTATTTGAGCTTGTTGTGGCTTATTTTCAAAAGATAATTGTCAAAATTCGCCCGTTTTCAGCTCATTTGCTTCTGGCAAGTGTCTACATGAAGGAATCTGAGAAAAAATCCCAATATTATATTTCAGAGGTGAAGTTTTTGCGCAAATTTGAACAACGTCCGGTTTCAAAAATGAGTGATTTTTTAGGTTTAAATTTGAAATGGAGCCTTGATCTTTGGTTCGAGTTGTATTTTTTCCTGAATGTATTTTATGCTTTCTCTCCCCACCAGCTCCAAGTACAGATAAAATACAAAAAGCTGAAAAGGAAAAAAAAAAGATGTGGACACCGTCGGCTTCCCCCAGTGTATTATCGGCCGGTGCCATTATCACGTGACTGTAGAAAAATGCTGTTGCCACCAGATATAGGCTAATTAAAACAGCGTATTACTATCAAGACTTATGTTTGAAAGCTGTCCTCAGATCGATGCGTGAAGTTTCCAGTCCATCACACTACGTGCTCTATAATTAGTCCATGTCGATATTATCAAGACAGAGATTGCGTCTGATGACGTCATCTGTCAAAGTCGTTGATGATGAACCGGCGGTAACGGCGTCTTATTTTAAGCTTATTGTTAATTTTGCACCTTCAAATCAAACCGTACAAACCATCTCAAAAGTTAGGTCTTTATAGTAGGAAACTTTCTTTAGCGGGGGCACCATGTCAACAATGCCTAGAAAAGTTGCTTTTTGCCTTGTAAAAGTACGTAATTTTTCGGCATTTCCTGGTATCAGGTCGATTCGGCCCAAACCAATTCGTCCACAGTTGACTTGGCCATATGCCAATTCATGCATTGACCCCAAGCTAAGTCAGCCACAAACCAATTCGATATCGACCAAAAGGGATAAACGATTTAATATGTTAATGAATAATATGTGACCGTCCATCACGAAACAGCTGTAAAGTCGGCTGGCGGTCAATTTTGTTTTATTTCGTGTTTAGAAAATATATCATAAGCTTTAAAATGAAAAATCATTTGACTCCAAACGATATCCAGAAGTAAAAAACAAGGGGGTTAAGTGCACAACGTACAAAAAAGTGACTATATCTCATTAACCGATGATCCTACAGATATGCGACCACTGACTTTTCTGTTCCTTTTTGACATATGGCACGACTCTCTAAGATATTTGGTTAAAATTTAAAAAAGTGATTATATCTTATTAACCAATGATCCTACAGATATGCGACCACTGACTTTTTTTTTTTTTTTTTATGACTAAGGGAAAAGTTTGACATATCTCACGACTCTGTAGGAAATGATGTAGATCATCATCATCATACATCATCATTTTATTTTCATACAAATCGACATACAAAATATATATAAAAGACACAACATTTGAATGAGGAGATGCTCAAAAGGCCTGAAGCGAGCGCCCCCTTACACTGCCTTAAGTTACAACATACAATTACACAAAGCTAACAAATAAAGAAAGAGGAGAAGAACATGCAAAGAAAGAAGCAATATAAATATTTATAACATTTCATATAGACATTCCACAGTTCACAGAAGAAATTGATAGTTGGGGTGGAGATGGGTGGGGATGGGTGAGGTCATTAAATAATGCCTAAATATTAGATGTAATTTTTTATTAGACTTTTCTTTATTTGTAACTTAAACTGGTTTACTGATTTTGCCATCTTTATATATTTATCCGTAATAATATTCCATTTCCTAGGACCGGCAGCTCACCGGAAGCCCGTGTTGTGAGGGCCACAATAACTGCGGCTACGTACCCGGGCTACGTACAGATACGCGAACGCTGACTTTTTTTGTTCTTTTAATATGACCTGAGGAAAAGTTCGACATATCACACGACTCTTTAGGATATTGGTTTAAAAGATAGAGGGTTAAGTGCACAAAGTACAACGAATTGGTTTGTGACCGAATGCAAGACATCAAGGCATCTAAATATACAGCTTTGGTGTAAAAACAACGGTTATGGAGAAATCACGAAATAGTTTTGGCCAACTTTTTTTGTACATCAATATACAGGGTTCGAATTAGCATGTGGGCGAATTGGTTTGGGGCTGAATTGACGAATAGTATTGATATCGATATTGATATTTTTACCCACGTAATATTTCGATATGATGATTCGAATTGTCACGTGATCGTCAAACCTGTACTAAAGGTGTCAGTTCTGCAGGAACTGACACAAAAATAAATTATTTTACGATACAAGAGATGTTCCATATTGAGGATGACGCATATATTGAACGGTATAACCCCCCATTTTTAGCATTGCAATCACCCAAAGATCCATTTTTATCATTTGCCTTTCTAAATACATGTGCCGCCATCAACTGTAACTCGGGACCGTTCACAAACATTTGTAAGGGGGGCCTGATGCAAGAAAAATTCATTGCGAAAAATTTTCGGCCCCCCCTTCTGGCCCTGTCCTACAGACCCGTATACAATTTTTCAGGAAGAAAGTTTGAATGTTGATTCGAGTAGGGTATGCATAAGTCTTTCAAATTCTACTAGGTGGAAAATTCCAAACCCGGGCAAACTCTGTATATGGCCGTTTTTCAAAATGTACTTATGAACCAGGTATAATGACAATAACTCTGAAACTATTTGACCTAGAGGGGTGATTGAGGTGTCTATCCCCACTAAATCAAGGCTGTCTGATTGAATGAAGGGGGTTTCATGGTTGTCCGAGGTCTAGGACACCTGAAATCCAAGATGGCCGCCCGTAGCAACCATAATCATCATATTCGCCAGATGAAATGACAATAATTCGGAATCTGCTTGACCTACAAGGGTCATTAAGGTGTCTATCCCCACTAAATCAAGGCTTTCTGATTGAATAAAGGGGGTTTCATGGTTGTCCGAGGTCTAGGACATCTGAAATTCAAGATGGCCGCCCATAGCAACCAGATAATTATCATATTAGCCAGATGAAATGACAATAATTCGGAATCTGCTTGACCTGCAAGGGCCATTTAGGTCTCTATCCCTATGAAATCAAGACTGTCTAATTGAATGAAGAGGGTGTCATGGTTGTCTGATGTCTAGGACCCCCGGGTCTAGGACAACCACAATCTAAGATGGCCGCCCATAGAAACCATATAAATATTCACATTAACCAGGTGAGATGACAATATCTCAATAATTATTTGATCCAGAAGAGCAATTAAGGTGTGTAACTTCGCTAAATCAAGGCTGTTTGATTAAATGATGTGATATCATGGTTGTCTGAAGTCGAAGTCACACCAAACCAGATGGCAGCCATAGCAACCACTATTAACCAAGTAAAATGTCATCAATTAGAACCTCTGTAACATAGAGGCTGGATTAATGCCGCCAAAATACGTTTTTTTCACTATAAAAATGGGTTAGAGTGTCATTGAAACAGCATTATAAGCATTAAATATTCAAAATAATCGATGAAAAATGGCTGTGAGGGTTATAGCAGAAACATTTCTCCCTAAATTATGTTGCTAATATGTTTTTAATCCAAAATGGCGCCGATTATGAGGTCCAAAATGGCATTCAAAATACATTTTTTCACTCAAAAAAATGGGTTAGAGTGGCATTAAAACAGCATTTAACACATTAAATATTCAAACTTATCAATGGTAAATGGCTTTGAGGGTTACAGCAGAAACATTTCTCCCCAAATTGTGTTGTTAACATGTTTCAAATCCAAAATGGTGCCGATTATGAGGTCAAAAATGGCCACCAAAATACTTTTTTTCACTCAAAAATGGGTTAGAGTGGCATTAAAACAGCATTATAAACATTAAATATTCAAAATAATCAATGAAAAATGGCTTTGAGGGTTATAGAAGAAACATGTCTCCCCAAATTATGTTGCTTATATGTTTTAAATCCAAAATGGCGCCGATATTATGAGGTCAAAAATGGCCTCCAAAATACATTTTTTCACTCGAAAAATGGGTTAGAGTGGCATTAAAATAACATTTAACACATTAAATATTGAAACTTATCAATGGTAAATGGCTTTAGAGGGTTACAGCAGAAACATTTTCCCCCAAATTGTGTTGTTAACATGTTTCAAATCCAAAATGGTGTCCATTATGAGGTCCAAAATGGCCGCAAAAATACATTTTAAGCAGCCATAAGTAGTATTAAAACAGCATTAAACACATTAAATATTCAAAATAATCAATGGTAAACCGTTTTAGGATTACAACAGAAACATTTTGTACCAAACAATAGGTTGTTAACATGTTTTAAATCCAAAATGGTGCCAAAAATGAAAACCAAAATGACCGCTAAAGTATTTTTTTCATACTAAAGGCGACATTAAAACAGCATTAAAAGCTGAGAAAAATGTATTTGGCCGCTATTTTGGGCTTCACTTTGGGCACCATTTTGAATTTGACACCTGTGAATGACACAATTTGGTTACAAATGTCTATCTGTAGCCCTCAATGCCATTTACCATTGATAAGTTTGAATATATAATGTGTTAAATGCTGTTTTAATGCCACTCTAACCCATTTGTTGAGTGAAAAAATGTATTTTGGAGGCCATTTTGGACCTCATAATCGGCGCCATTTTGGATTTAAAACATATTAGCAACATAATTTGGGGAGACATGTTTCTTTTATAACCCTCAAAGCCATTTTTCATTGATTATGTTGAATATTTAATGTTTATAATGCTGTTTTAATGCCACTCTAACCCATTTTTGAGTGAAAAAAGTATTTTGGTGGCCATTTTTGACCTCATAATTGGCACCATTTTGGATTTGAAACATGTTAACAACACAATTTGGGGAGAAATGTTTCTGCTGTAACCCTCAAAGCCATTTACCATTGATAAGTTTGAATATTTAATGTGTTAAATGCTGTTTTAATGCCACTCTAACCCATTTTTTTGAGTGAAAAATGTATTTTGAAGGCCATTTTGGACCTCATAATCGGCGCCATTTTGGATTAAAAACATATTAGCAACATAATTTAGGGAGAAATGTTTCTGCTATAATCAAAGCCATTTTCATCGATTATTTTGAATATTTAATGCTTATAATGCTGTTTCAATGACACTCTAACCCATTTTTATAGTGAAAAAACGTATTTTGGCGGCATTAATCCAGCCTCTATGTTACAGAGGTTCTAATTGATGACATTTTACTTGGTTAATAGTGGTTGCTATGGCTGCCATCTGGTTTGGTGTGACTTCGACTTCAGACAACCATGATATCACGTCATTTAATCAAACAGCCTTGATTTAGCGAAGTTACACACCTTAATTGCTCTTCTGGATCAAATAATTATTGAGATATTGTCATCTCACCTGGTTAATGTGAATATTTATATGGTTGCTATGGGCGGCCATCTTAGATTTTGGTTGTCCTAGACCCGGGGTCCTAGATATCAGACAACCATGACACCCTCTTCATTCAATTAGACAGTCTTGATTTCATAGGGATAGAGACCTAAATGGCCCTTGCAGGTCAAGCAGATTCCGAATTATTGTCATTTCATCTGGCGAATATGATGATTATGGTTGCTACGGGCGGCCATCTTGGATTTCAGATGTCCTAGACCTCGGACAACCATGAAACCCCCTTTATTCAATCAGAAAGCCTTGATTTAGTGGGGATAGACACCTTAATGACCCTTGTAGATCAAGCAGATTCCGAATTATTGTCATTTCATCTGGCGAATATGATGATTATGGTTGCTACGGGCGGCCATCTTGGATTTCAGGTGTCCTAGACCTCGGACAACCATGAAACCTCCTTCATTCAATCAAACAGCCTTGATTTAGTGGGGATAGACACCTCAATCACCCCTCTAGGTCAAATAGTTTCAGAGTTATTGTCATTATACCTGGTTCATAAGTACATTTTGGCGGCCATTTTGAAAAAACGGCCATATACAGAGTTTGCCCGGGTTTGGAATTTTCCACCTAGTAGAATTTGAAAGACCTATGCATACCCTACTCGAATCAACATTCAAACTTTCTTCCTGAAAAATTGTATACGGGTCTGTAGGACAGGGCCAGGACTATTTACAGACCTCAAAAATTTCAGGGCCCCCTTTTTGACATGAAAATTATGGGTCAACCCCATAGAAAAGCATATAAACTCAATTTTTCCAGGAAAATTTGTGGTCATTTTTTTCAGCCCCCCCTAGGAGGGTCAAAATGTTCAGGGCCCCCCTTTTTATTTGCATCAGACCCCCCCCCCCTTATAAGTGTTTGTGAACGGTCCCCTAGCTGCAAAGAAGATTCTTTCTGCCACACACAAAAATATCCAGTTGAAATGCATCAGTATCACTTTAGTTTAAGCTGCAATCAATTTTCCAATCGATGGATGTGAGGTTCAACAGCAGGGACCCAGCAAACACAAAAATGTTTTTAAACGATATAAACGTGTTCTAAACACGTTTTGGTTTGGTCAAAACGTTTTTATGGTTTTAATAACATATAAAATGTCGGATTATATGAAGGTCATGAAAACATCTTTAAAACGTATGATATAATAAGACAACATTTGACTTAACAATTGTCAAAATGTTAGCGCAAAATATTTTGGGCAAACATTTTGCAAATTTGTTTAACATTATGTTAGAATGTTTCGCATCAGGTTTTCACAAATGTTTTCTGAAACTTATTTTTTAACCCTTAATATATTATTTTAACGTTTTTGTAAAACGTTTTGTGCTTGCTGTCATTTTTTATCACATTAAAAATAATGTACTCATTTCTTCTTTTTAATTTTGCAGCATGCGATATACCAGTAATAAGAAAATTTGATCTCCAAATTGCTTACCATGCTTACTTTGATCTGAAAACCAGTATAATATTCAAATTTGAAGTTCAAAAATTTACTGACCTCTGTTGTTCATTAATTGATCACAAATGGCTGATCTCTGTTGTTCATGTTCAAATGCATGTCATTAAAATAAGGTCTATTGACCTAAGTTGTTCAAGTTCAAATATCATTTAATTAATAAGGACTACTGAACTATAACCATATATCTGGAATGATTTTGGGGCAAATTAGTGAAAATCGGTATTTTGCAAAAATTTTTATCAGAAAAATAATCACTGTTGGATATTTGCTATAAACACAGAGACAACAAATTATGTTTGGTGACCAAATCTTTGGAACAAAGTTTTTGGCATGCTTGAAGGATATTGAACTTGAAAATATTGGACTTGGGCTCTTCAAAATGTCAGGCATTTTTGGTAGGAGTCAATTAAGGTCAAACAGGGGTCAAAATTCTAAAATAATTATAAAATTATAAAATATCCTAATTCTTTTAAACAAAGTAGGCCTATCCCAAATTACTCGTCTGGTCATAGCAGACTTCCAGATCTTCCTTAGGCTGTTGCATGCTCTCCAAGCCTTGTGTGTTTTGGCATCATGTTCTGTGCTAGACTGCCAGCCATCCATGCTCCGGGATATTTGAAGTCTTCTCACAGGAGGGCGATGTCATCAGCGAAGTCAGGTCTGCCATGCACTTCTGGCCCAACTCGTCTGCTCTTTCTCCTTTCTAGGTGGAATCCTAGTGCTTCTTCCTTGCCATCTATAGCCATTCTCAAGGCATAGTCGAGCACTATTACAAACAGATACGGGGCAAGGGTATCTCCTTGTAGAACACCAGCTACGACGTCAAACAACTCAGTTTCTCCATCAGGGGAGATCACTCTGCCTCTGGTTTTCTTGTATGTTCTTCCAATATAGTATCATAGGCCAAAGAAACTGTTTGTTATTACTTTTGTTTTGTTTTGTTTATATATTGGTTATGATAATGATTACATATACTAATTATTTTGTATAGTTAATTAACATGGTTTAGAAATGTATATGTTTTCCTATGTTTGCAACCTTGATGATTGATGAGTAATAATCACGATGGTCAGTCAACTTTGGTTCTCATGACTTACCTGACATAATTATGACATTCTTTTAGTAATTAAGAAATTCTTTAAGTGATTATGAACAACCACAATCTAGGCCATCGCCCTGATGACGTCCAGAGAACAAATGTTACTTTCATCCTTTTCCGAGTACAAAATTGTATATCATTCATAAGGTGGTTTTGCATGATTTCTTAAAGGAAGCTACCGCCCATCATCTTCTTAAGATTAATAGTACAAGCAAGGTTAATGTATCATGGTAAAACAATAGAGATGAGTTCTAGGAAAGTGATGGTCTCCTACATGATGATTGGATGGTTAAGTTGGATGTAAGTGATGTGGGTTAAGAAATGTGTTTTGAGAGTTAGTTAAGTTTTGGAAGTTGAAGAAGAAGGATCACTAAATAAATATCATACTCAAGCAAAAGGAATATATTCATCGTATTTTCATCAAGTCTCTACCTGAGTTACTTCCCCAGACCAACATCAACAGACCTCATAAAGCCCGGTTATATTTGGTGGAGATCCGGCGTTCATACTTTATAACGCGTTCTCAGAAAACATGTGTTCATACAGTGGAACTATGACGACAATAAAGAGATCTGAAAGATCAGACAAACTGAGCTTTGATAACCTGCTATTAAGCAAATAATGGACATTGACGGACAAGTGCACACTAAGAAAAAAAATGAAAATGGACGGCATCATCATGTAGACAACTATATAATCTGAATAATATTTCACCAGATGGGACTGTGATTTTTTTATGCTACCAAGGAAAATGGAAGAACCAATTTCCCTCGGATTTGGATTGGAAAAGTTGCAGCAAATTCTACAATCCCTTGAATTACCTAACATGGAGTCACCTGTTTGGACTTTAAGGAGCTTTGAAGGAACCCTCCATTTGGATGTACGATGGTGTGACAGGCAACCAGCTGTAGTACATGGCCCGGAGAGCAATTCTAACAGTACAAGTAAGTCGCTGGAAACCAGCAACTCAAAAGCTACCGTTAAATTGAAGAAGAAAAAGAAATCCCCGTCCACCAGACGACGAAATAAGGAAAGACTATTAAAGTGGCTGGCCGCTAAAAACTCGGAAGTCCATGATGCAGTCATGTCTACAGTAGAATTCATCTCGACCTTTGCAGGACTTAACCCCATTAAAAGCTATTAAACCAAGATAACACTCATTGAAACAGCTCAACTGATTAAATCGGATCTTCTCTGGTTGTGCACAAGTGTCTCTTTTCATGTGCGATATCGCAATAAAGTTTGTATTATAGCTTCAGTTGGGTAACCGATTATAAAGGAAACAAAAGGAAACAATGGTATGTGTACTTTTGTTCACGAAATGAGACAATGGCGTGCTTTTTGTAAACCAGCATTCTTGAAAATGAGCAACATAATGATTGTTGACTTAACACGGTTTGGAAATAATTTCTTCATATTTTTGGTGTTATCTGTCGTTTACATATCCTTCCTAAAACACAAAAGTACGACCCTCTCTAAACACCTAAATTAGCTAAAATTTAGGACATGTTACAAAACTATATTGTCTAGAATTTTAGAAGAGTACTTTTAACATTGGCCGGTTATTTTTCACACAGCGACGTTAACTAGGCAATGTACTATTACCTATAACATTAACTAAAACACCAAAGTACGAATATTTCCAAACATCTAAATTAGCTAAAATTTAGGACATGTTAAAAACTATATTTTCTAGAACTTTAGAAGAGTACTTTTAATATTGGCCGGTTATTTTTCACACAGCGACGTTAACTAGTCATATCCCCATACTTTTAACGTAGGGCTATTTGTAGAGGTCACGCGTCAATGGGAAAGAGCAGCACTGTGTATTGTGTATAGGAAAACGGACAGTAACTGCAGTATGCAATACCGTCTTGACGCGCCAACCACATAACCCTTCGTTTGTGACTGACAAACATACAAGAAAACAGTCCAAAACTTTTGTAGCAGATGGTAATTGTGGGGATACAGTGTTGCAGTGCCAGTTACTCAATGAACCAGAGTTAATTAATCAAGATTTACCAGTAGATCAAAGTGAAGATGTGCCCAATGCATCTAACGTGACATGTCCTACGCTTGTACCCATATGTAGTCAAATTTATTCACTCGGACATTCACCCAACAGCGAACAATCAGGGGACAAGGACAAGGACAGAGACGCCCTTATCCAACGAGGCCGAGAACTTTTAAGCAAATTTCAAAAGCGACGTCGGCGACATCAGGGTAAAGGTTAAACAACCTTTGTATTGGTGAAACTGTTTACTGTGATTTCATTTCGTGTATCAAACTACACATGTGTATGTTGCTATTCTGATGATTTTTACAATGTCTCTCGAATATGTTTTTAGACAAACATTTTTATGGAGTTGATAATATGTCTTTGGTATTCAATATAATACTATGTTTGGAATATTTTATGATAAGTTCATAGTTATGGTTAACTTTCTGATCAGTAGCTGCACATCCAATATGAATCTGTAAAAGCACGTACAAAGAAAGCAAAAGGTCTAAATAGTTAAAGGCCAGTTTTCACTTGACAGGTAATCTATGGATCCGGATGTATCCCGGCTATCGAAGCCAAATAACATATCATAATCCTGTCGCAATGTGAGAAACAGAAGTCTGAAAGAATTGAAGTATGATATAATATATGAAAAGAAATGAAGAAATATATCGTTAAAATGTAACTATTAATCTGAAGCTGATTCTCAATGAAATAATGATGATAATTTTTGTTCAATGATAACTTCTCCCCAGAGTGGAGAAAGTGCAAATATCGAACAACTTGGAAATTAGATTATAAAAGCGTTTTGTACATGTTTTGCAGCCAAAGTATTGTTTAATAGCGAATGCCAAAAACGGATTCTATGCCAATTAGCATATAAACTATATAAAAATGTTAATTATAAAAGTGCTGACACAAAAGTTCTGATTGAAAATTTCCCCATGCCTCATTATGCTTGCTTTAAATAGTTGATGTAATCTATGCATGTTTATGGGTTGTAAACGTAACAACCCATAGTGGAAAACTCAATCAGTCCTTGTTTATGTAAATAATTATAAACAACCAGTAGAAGTTGTTATTTTATGTATTATAATTCGCGAGGTTATACATAAGCGATGATTTTTTATAATGAGCCGAGTCAAGTAATCATATGAGAAATTTTATGAAAGTGTAGTATTCAGATGAACATGTAAAATTATAATGAAAATATTATAGTGTGTATTAATGAGCACGATATTGAAGACGTCAAATATTAAAAATGGTTCAATCAAAGGTGGTGAACCCATGAAGTTTGTGTTTTAAAACCAAACCAGTAAGTTTGGAAATAAAATTCCCAGTAAGAGGAAATATATAAAAATAAGAAAAAGTAACAAACAGCCAGATTGTTACTTTTAAATGCCATGCAATGACCAGCCTTAACATGTTAAATATGACAAGGTTGTATCTGATTTGATCAACCCATTGTTAAAAGGATGTTGGTATGTAAAGTAGACTAAAGATGGCATAATTATTATAGTAAATCTGTCCTGCTCAATTGGGCATATTACATTATTTGTATAAGGTGGTATAGTATTGTAATTCGTTTTGGTGAAGTCAAAGAATGACTTCACCCATTAACAAAGTTATTAACCAAAACAAGTTTTTATAAGTAGTTAACTCAAATATAATGTCTTAAAAGTACAGCAAAGCATTTTATTAGTAGGGTCAAACAAAGTCAACCATTGTTTGACCTTGCTATGGTATGATCAGATCAAAACTTTCTCCAATCTACGTCATCAATTTTCTCTGTATTACATTGTGTGTTTTCTTCATAATAGAAGTTAGGCTATACTTCAGAGTTTGGCAACGCCAATGGACATTATTTTATAACAAACTTGAACATATGAATATCCTAAAGAATGTGGACATTCTTTTCCGGAGCGGAGGCATATATCATAGGCCAAAGAAACTGTTTGTTATTACTTTTGTTTTGTTTTGTTTATATATTGGTTATGATAATGATTACATATACTAATTATTTTGTATAGTTAATTAACATGGTTTAGAAATGTATATGTTTTCCTATGTTTGCAACCTTGATGATTGATGAGTAATAATCACGATGGTCAGTCAACTTTGGTTCTCATGACTTACCTGACATAATTATGACATTCTTTTAGTAATTAAGAAATTCTTTAAGTGATTATGAACAACCACAATCTAGGCCATCGCCCTGATGACGTCCAGAGAACAAATGTTACTTTCATCCTTTTCCGAGTACAAAATTGTATATCATTCATAAGGTGGTTTTGCATGATTTCTTAAAGGAAGCTACTGCCCATCATCTTCTTAAGATTAATAGTACAAGCAAGGTTAATGTATCATGGTAAAACAATAGAGATGAGTTCTAGGAAAGTGATGGTCTCCTACATGATGATTGGATGGTTAAGTTGGATGTAAGTGATGTGGGTTAAGAAATGTGTTTTGAGAGTTAGTTAAGTTTTGGAAGTTGAAGAAGAAGGATCACTAAATAAATATCATACTCAAGCAAAAGGAATATATTCATCGTATTTTCATCAAGTCTCTACCTGAGTTACTTCCCCAGACCAACATCAACAGACCTCATAAAGCCCGGTTATAATAGCATCCACAATTTGTTTTGGTATCTCGTAGGCTATGAGGATTTGTAGCATATTGCCTCTGTGAATAGTGGCGAAGGCTTTTCTGAAGTCAATGAATGTTATAATGGCTGGTAGATTTTTGGCCTTCACTTCTTCTATTATCCTTCTATGAGCCAGTATATGGCTGACAGTAGGTCTTCCCACACTGAAGCCATTCTGGTGGTTTCTCAGAAGTCCATCAACTTTGGGTCTTATCCTGTTGAGTATCATCCTATGGAAGGTTTTGGCCACTATTGAGGATAGGCTGATGCCACGGTAATTACCTCCTTGACTTAGGTCTCCTGACTTTGGTATTGAGATTTAAGAATAGACCATTGACATGATTGATCAGGCATTATTTCTTCCACGTTTTCCGAATCAGAACATAGTCCAGTTGATATTTGCTTCCCGTTGGACTCATGTACGTCCACAGCTTTCCATTCCTCTTTCGAAAGTAGGTATTAGCAATTACGAGGTTTTTCTCTATTGCCAAATCTACCATAATTATACTTTCCATTTCTGTTAGTTGTGTCATGATAGGTAAAATTTGTATCTCCAGTTCCAAGCTCCAGTTTGAAGCTGTGCAAAATCGGGCCGCAAGATTTGCAATGGCCGATTATGAAAGATTCAGCAGTGTGACAACCATGAAAGACAAACTTGATTGGGAGCCTCTCGAAGAACGTAGGATGACAACAAGAATCTCAGTCTTCCATCAAGCTCTATGGGTCACCTCGCCATTCCAATGCATAATATCCTGCGCCCGGTCCAACGCTCCTCTCGACACAGTAAATTCACTCAACTACCAGCTACGAAAAACTGTTTGAAATATTCATTTATCAATCGTACTATTATTGACTGGAATAAGTTACCACATTACATCACAGACATAGAAGACAAGGACAAGTTTAAGACAACAGTGCAACAGTATACTTCAAAGAAAGCATAGAATAAGCAACCACCAAAGCATCTGCAGATTAGCACCACCCTGCTCGCGTGACTCCTCTTTAGGGGCGTTGGGCAGTAAATAATCCAGATCCAGAACTCTACCATTGAAGCAATCATCAGCAAATAGGCAAGCGTTTGATGATTTATGAAGTGAACCATGAATGCCAATATGACGGAGCTTCAGGAACAATTTCTGATGTGGTACAGTGTCAAAAGCTTTGGTAAAATCAACTACAATGACATCTACCTGACTTCGGTCTTAATAGCAGAGGAGATTATGTTTAGTGGTAATACGTTGGGTCTCACAAGTTTTGCGTGTCCTGAAGCCATCACGCAACACATTGTATTTCTGGAGATGTGACATAACATGGCTGTAGGGCAGTGTTGGAGGACTCGGACTTGAGTCCTTTTTTCAAGGACTCGGACTCTGACTCGGAAGCTAAGGACGCGGACTCGGACCCCATGGACTCGTGGACTCGGCTTCGAGTCCAGCAAAATAGGTTTTTTTTTCTTTCAATGTAAACTTTTTCTTATGCTTGATCAATGATCACATCACACAAGTAATTTGACATGCAAATACATTCAGTTTGTAAATAAAAGTATATCTTTGATTGGTTGAATGGATTTTAATCATAATAGTTTGAAATAACTGAAATTTCAACATTTTTGTGGAGGTCTGTGAACTAAAATTGGGCCACATTATAGACTTTGGAGCTAACAAATTCAAAATGTTTCCAAATTTGAGCTAAAGAACTACAATTTTCAGAGTGTTAGGCTCAATGAACTGGAGCATGCTGCAAATGTGGGTCTCAAGGAACTGCCGGAGAGCTTGAAAAAGGGACCATTGACCGCCGCAATACCCGTACCACCTTTGCATGTGAGTGACCCCCACCCGGAATAATACTGCATAGGCCTATGGCTATCCAACACCCTTTCGTTTGGCACCTGAAACTTGGTAGTGACGTCATATTTTGATTATCATATTGCATGTTTTGCCTGTGATTATAGGCCTACTCTGTTTCCAAGGTATGCTACCTAAGGGGCTGAGCAAAAATTATGAGCATTTGGGGAAGATAAAAATTGGGGCTAAGAATTTTTGGCCGATCGAAAGGGAGGGTGGAAGCAATTTTTGGCAAGCCGAGAGGGGGGAACAAGCTATTTTTTGGGGCACATTTCAAATAAAAAGGCTTAAAAAACAGTACGGAAACGCTTCCATATTATGCAAATTTCCCTGCTCGCTGCGCTCGCAACATATATCTAATAAACCATTTAAGGTTTGTAAATTGGGATCCCAAAAAATGGAACGTGCAAAGGCCCGGGGGTGCAAAGATTTTTGGCAGGCTGGGAGGGGGACAAGCAATTTTTGGCAGGCCAAGAGGGGCTAAGCATTTTCTTTGCAATTTCACCCCTCCCCGGGCTCCGTATAATTATTGCACAGCCCCAAAACAATAGGTGGGATTAGCAAATTATGTATTTACAAAATAATATAGAACTAAAATTCTGGTTAAGTAAAGGCCTACGTTGATAAAGCATTGGTGAAAACCCAGGGGCTTGAATTTGATACATAAGGACTCGGACTCGGACATCAGAAATTGGCAGGGACTGAGACTCGGACACCAAGGACTCGGATGACGAGGACTCGACTACAACACTGCTGTAGGGCTCTATCCAATTTTGCATATTTTCATAAAATGACATGACCCCAAGGCTAAAGCTGTGCACAACTATTGCTTGGGCCAGCAGTTCTGATCAAAGTTTGGTGGTCCTAGCATGTAATTTAAATGAGGAATAGATTTAAGATTTTCACAAAATAACTGCTAAACTCCTGTGTGACCAATGACCCTTATCTGTGTACAACTTTACATAAAGTTTGGATCAGTGCTTCTTGTGGTCAAAATCAGAGTAAGTAGCAGTGGGCTATATCGAAGCCAAAATAACTTTTTTGGTTATTTTTGTTTGTAAACAGTTTTTTTTGTTCTATATAATCTCAACATGAAACGACAAAATTGTTGGCCTGGTGTCCGAGAAAAAAGTGTGCAGCGCCCTCTTGTGTCACCATACCTTATCATTGTGGCATTGTGGATTCGAGTACAAAATCCTTCAAAGTAGTCCTTTTCTAGCATGTTGCTCTGATTTTGGTGTCTATATATATGTAAACGAGCTCAAAATGCCTAATTTTGAAAGTTGCATGAACATTGGACATTTGCGTTTTCTTAAAAATTGACATTTTGGGTCAAAATTGAGCATGAGGGCGCTTTCCATGATTTCTTGCAAGTTTACACCCATTTGCTGTTTTTAAGTTAATAGCTATGAAGATGATCACTAGTTCAAACTGCTCAAGAAATTTGAGCATTTTATCACAATTCGTTTGTCCTTTTTCATGAAACTTTCAAAAATTGGGTATCTTTAGCTCATTTACATATAGACACCAAAATCATAGCAATATGCCAGAAAATGAGTACTATGAAGCATTTTGTGCTCAAACCCACTCCTCCACAAAGATAAGGGATAGTGACACAAGAGGGTGCTGCACACTTTTTTCTCAGACCCCCTGCCAAAACTGAGATAGGGCAAATGGAATAAAAAACAAGAGCACCAATGGCGCTGTGGCTCTGTACTTTTTGGTGACAGTGAAAGTCGAATGTGCAACAGTGAAATCATTTGAGTATATGTGACATATACATTCAATAGGTCATCTGGTCGGTTGGTAGCTATCTCATTTGCAGAGCATACAATGATACATCAATCAATTTTGTGAATTACTATTTAGCCACATGGATCGAAACGGGTGGAATTGGATGGAAAAGGGTCCAAATGGGTCAAAACTAATCAAAATGTATCAAAATAGGCCTATGTCAAGAATAGTGTTAGTCTGAATAAGGCTTTGGCTCTAATTGGTGACTACCCACCAAGTTTCAGACTTATACAACAGTCAGAGATGTCACAAGCTGACCCAAAAAAATCCTGAACTTGCTAAGCATAGTGAGCGGAGCTCTTGCCCAGCACGGCCGGGGTCCACTCCGAGGCCCGCTTAAGGGTCCCCGGTGGGGTCCAGATGGTTTCTGCACATTTAGCACCACAGGAAAGGCCATTTCAGAGGGTAAAAAGAACATTTCAAAGCTCCTGGCTTGTTCTACACTTTTAATAAAAAGTTCTTCCTTCTTCCAAAAAACAAGCTTTAAAGTTTTGAGTTTCCTATACTTTTAATATTTTTATGCACAAGAGACAGCCTTAAAAATGTTTTTTTTTTTGGCTTTATTACATGACCAATATAGCTGATGTTGATATATGTGAAGCAGGTCAATAAGGCAATAATTAACCATTTTTTGTGCTTGGCATCCACTGCCACCCCCTCCCCACCAATCAGCACCCCATCCTGGGCCTTGACGGTCAGTGTGCTTTTGGTTAAAATTTCAGGACGACAAACATTTTAGCAGATTTTGCACCCCAAAAGAGACCATTTTGGATATTTTTTGAAAAAATGCTTCCTTCATCCTAAACAAGTGGTTTTAAATGTTCAGTTTCCCATACTTTTGTACACGAGAGACATTCTTCAAAGTTTTATTTTGGCCTAATTCGCTGTCGTAGTGCACGTTAGAATATGACCGTTGCTAGGTCAACTGGATCACGCTTTCTTTGTTACGAACCACTGATCGAAATGATCACAACACAAAGCCTATTCGCTACTTGCACGGTTCCGCCATTATGCACTATGTGCGGGGAGAGCCTCGAACTGGCAGCATACATGAATGGGAATTGAACTAGTCATAACGTTCTGTGTAAGGTTACATACCGTAATTCTTCCTTTCATGTATGCTGCCAGTTCGAGGCTCTCCCCGCACATAGTGCATAATGGCGGAACCGTGCAAGTAGCGAATGGCATATCAAAATTCGGAACAGATGTATGAGCCCAGGCTTGGAGCAGTAACCAATGGTTACTAACGTGCACTACGACAGCGAATAACATGGCCTATACATGACTGAAATTGATATATATAATGCGTATTATATCCTTCATTCATAGATTCTTGTTCATTGATTGGTTAAAAGTGTGTCACGTGATCAAAAATAAACACACTATTCTGTGAGGAAGTGCAAAAAGTACTATTTACGTCCGTAAATAGTACATCCAAGCCGTAAATAGTATTTCTGAATAGTTACGGATAGCAGCATACCCACGTCGCAGTCCATAAAGCATAACAATAACATTGAACATCGACATTGACTATAAGAGTATTTTGTCACTGCCGAGAAACGACAACACAAAAATGGCGTGTTGGATATCGTAAATATTATGCACTTACTATTTCTGGTGAACGGCGAATCAGTCAATCAGTCCTAAGTAGTCTTGGGCGGTATAAAATATTCGGTAATACATCACATCTCCTTCCTCCTTATCTTTCCAAAACGATGAATACAACTGCGTAAAACTTCTTAATGTCTTAACATGAAAAAACGTGCATAACTCCAAACAGTTGAACTTTTAACGTGCATAACTCCAAACAGTTGAACTTTTAAAACGTATATATATACATAATTCTTCTGTGACATTGTTACAGCTCTTCAATTAGTCTCCGCGGAGGCCGTGTATTCCTCTGCGAGCGACGTGTCACCGATGATGGATTTGACCGTGCATTTCTTTGAGCTGCTGCTTCCGGAACAGTTCCGCGAGATACTATCGCTAGACTTGGAACATTTACATCTACCGGTGTCTTGTCACTAGTGCTTTCACTTGGGGACGGAAGATTTGGACTTGTTTCTCTGACAGTCCATTCACTTGGAGCTGATCCTTGAAATGGCGTTATTGGCAAATCACTCTCTGTAGCTGGTAGCAAATTGCTTTGAGTAGTTTGTCGTGATGGCATCACCTCTCCACGCCGTAAGTGATCTACATGTCGTTTCCATACTCTTACATCCGTAAGCGTCACAATGTACGACTTAGGCGCTGTACGCTCTGCCACGATACCAGGCCACCAAGTTTCCTCTTTGCGAAGATCTTTGACCACAACAGAATCTCCAGGGAAGAACTCTCTGTATTTGGTACCGACGTCATGTGCTGATTTCTGTGCACTCTGCTTATTTGTCACTGCATCTTGTAAATTGGGCCGTACTAATGACAAACGTGTGCGAATCTCTCTGCCCAGAAATAAACTGGCTGGTGTGCTACCAGTGGTTGCATGCTTTGTCGCTCTGTAGATCATCAAGAAGTTATCTAGCCTTTGTTGCAAACTTTGGTTACTATCCTTAGATGAACTTAGACTCCTCTTGAAAGACTGCAGCATACGCTCTGCAGCACCATTACTTGACGGCTGATATGGCGCTACTCTAACACTCTTCACACCATGAACTTTCAGAAAATGCTGAAACTCCTCACTTCGGAACTGTGGACCATTGTCGCTGACTATTTGTAGCGGAAATCCATATCTGCTGAACAAATCTTTAAGCACTTTAATCGTTGAGCTTGCTGATGTGTTGTTTTTCATCAGGATGATTTCTGGCCACTTTGAATAGGCGTCTATGATAACCAAGAAATGACGACCATCTTTCTCGGCATAGTCAATATGCACTCGTTGCCATGGAGATCCGGGCCACATCCAAGGTGTCAATGGGGCGGGAGCTGGTCTATTCTTGGTTTGCTGACAACTTGTACATTGTCGAACCGTTTGTTCAATTTCCTGATCCATGTTAGGCCACCATACGTAACTACGAGCCATTTCTTTCATTCTGACCATTCCTAGGTGTGCAACATGTAACTCCTCCAGGATATCTTTCTGATATTTCACAGGAACGATTACCCTCAATCCCCACAGAATACAGTCCTGTTCGACCGATAACTCGTATCTGCGGTGGAAATATGGTTTGTATCGTAAATCTTCAACTTCTGCTGGCCAACCGGTTCTGGTAAATTCCAATACCCTAGACAATACTGGATCTGTTTGTGTTGCCTGTTTAATCAGCTTACTAGTGGTGGGCAAACTGTCCAATAACTTATCCTCCACCTTGAAGATAGCGTCGGTCTCTTCATCCACAAAAGGCAAAGGTAGACGTGATAATGCATCGGCTAATGCATTCTGCTTAGATGGAATGAACTTGAGATCATAGTTGAATGCTGATAGAGTGATTGCCCATCTCTGTAGACGTTGTGCAGCAAGCGTTGGTATGGCATTCTTCGGTCCTAATATCCGTTCCAAATGCTTGTGATCCGTCAATATTGTGAAGAATCTTCCATACAGATACTTGTGGAACCGCTTCAATCCAAACATCATTGCCAGTGCTTCCTTATCCAGCTGTGCATAACCTTTCTCGTGCTTGTTGAGACTCCTTGATGCATAAGCAATTGTTCGTCGTGAACCGTCGTCAAATACATGCATAATTACTGCACCTAGACCGTATGGTGAAGCATCTGCTGCTAGTTCCAATGGTAACTTGGTATCGTAATGTACAAGCAACTTATCTGATGAGAGCGTTTCTTTCACTGTGTTGAATGCCGTTGTACAAGCTTCTGTCCACTCCCACGGTTTGTTGCCAAGTAGCTCATTCAGTGGATAAACTACAGTCGATAGATGAGGAACAAACTGCGCTTGGAAATTCACCATGCCTAAGAACGATCTTAGCTCTGTTATATTCTGCGGTACTGGTGCCTCCTTGATGGCTTTGATCTTCTCATCAGTCGCTTGAATGCCTTTCGCAGATATCCTCCTACCCATGTACTCTACTCTGTCTCCCATGAACACACACTTCTCCGGTTTGACTCGCAGACCGTACTTCTGAAATCGCTGGAACACTTTTTCCACGTTGCGAAGATGTTCTGCGTCGTCTTTGCCAGACACTAGCACATCATCCATTATGGCACAGGTGTAATCAAGATCTGCAAGCACTTGCTCAATGAAGCGTTGCCAAATCGCTGGACTTGAAGAAATTCCAAACGGTAATCGTGTGTAGCGAAATAGGCCTCTCTGCGTATTTATCGTAACAAGTTCTTGTGATTTGTCATCCAATAACATTTGCTGATATGCACACTTCAGATCAATCTTGGAGAACTTCTGACCTCCTGCCATCTTGCTGAAAACCTCCTCAGGTGTTGGCATTGGAAATTCATCGGTGTGGATGGATTTGTTGACTGAAACCTTGTAGTCTCCGCACAATCGCACATTTCCGTCAGCCTTCGGTACACAAACTAGTGGTGTAGCCCATTCGCTGAAATCTACCGGAAAAATAATGCCTTCGTCTTGCATTCGTTGTAACTCTTTGTCAACAGCTGGACGTAGTGCAAAAGGTACAGAGCGAGCCTTGTGAAAAATAGGAACTGCATTCTCCTTGACGTGAAGCGTCGCCTTCACTCCGTTCACCGTGCCTAGACCCGACTGAAATATCTCACTGTACTTTCCTTTCAACTTGTCCATTGATGAATGACTGATGCTGTATAGTCCTGCTTCTGGAAACAAACTTGGCCAATCAAGTCAGTCTGATGACTGCCAACCAATCTCTACCAAACAATGGGGGTGCATATCTGTCAGCATATACGACTACGAGAGGTAACGACTGTGCTGTCTGACCATCATATTTAACATCAACTACAATCTGTCCTGCAAGATTCAACGGTGTGCCAGAATATGCATGTAAAGGACGTTCTACTTGCCCCAATTGCAAATGTTTGAAATGTTTTTCAAAGACCTTGTAGCTTATCATTGATGATGATGCTCCAGTATCTACCTCCATATTCAACGGTATACCTTGAACGTTAACTTGAATTTAACCATCACTGCCGGTTTGGAGTAATTAATTCCATCTCCATCTCGCACATCGTCATCACCTTCAATCATAACTTAAGTAGAATCCCCTAAGGTACCATAATATTCATCATCGTCACGATCTTCATCTTCATCAACATAATTACTTGCTGGTTGCTTCCTCCTTCTCGGAGCTTTACATTCTGATTTCAAATGACCCATTTCGTTGCAATTGTAGCAAGTGTACGTCTTGAATTTGCATTGATCTCTCGTATGATTATTCAATCCACATCTATCACAGCGCTTACGGTCATGACGGTTACCACTCGTGCTTGGTTTACTCTGCCATGTCTGCTGTTGTTGATCACGTTTCTTGTATCTATTATTATGATATTGGTTTCCCTTACCAATTTTGTTGACTGAACCCTGTCCCCGGGCACTAATATCTCGTACATCCTTCAGTGCTGCCTCTTCCGCCAGAGCCATGTCAACCGCATCTTTAAATGTGTAATTACGGGATAGTAGCTTCCGTTGTGTATTCTCTGATTGCAAACCACAAATAAATCTGTCTCGTAAATTTTGTTCTAGCTGATCCCCCACAAATTCGCAAAACGCTGCCATCTTCTTCAACTGCGTAGAATAATCAGTGATTGACTGACCACTTGCCTGTTTGGTCGAATGAAATCGAAATCTCTCAGCCACAACTAACCTCTGTGGTCTGTAATGATTTTTCATCATGTCTGTAAGTTGTTTGTAAGTCTTACCACTTGGTTGCTGCGGGTAACTCAGATCCCGTAAAGTTTGGTACACATCTGTACCCACACTGGAGAGAAGGATTGCTCTTCTTTTATTTGCATTTTCATCATTGTCTTCAATGTCCATCGCAATGAAATATTGTTGTAATTGATCCAAGTAACACTCCACATCGCGCGCCGTCTTGTGCATCAAACTCATGAAAAATAGGCGTTTGTTTTGCCATCGTGACAAGAGAAACAAGTAACCGTATTCCGTATAGTTCGTAAAATTCGTCAGTGTTCAAATACTACTACAATCGTATTCCGTAAAGTTCGTAAAATTCGTCAGTGTTCAAATACTACCGCGATACCACCGCTGTTGCAAAATGTCGTCTGCTCAAGAAATGCAAAAGGTAAGCTTACCGCGAAACTCGAATGGTTCAAAATTCGTCTTATCCTTGATCACAAAAGTTCCACTGGTGTTTGTTATTGTCTAATGTCTATAACTATGGCAAGCCACATCATTCATAAATGCGAGTTTTGCCCGCTATACTGGTCGAGGAGCCCGTTATACTGGTCGAGGAGCCCGTTATACTGGTCGAGGAGCACGCTATAGACGAATCCAAGTAGCCAAGTCATGGTCAGGATTTGGTCGGACATCTTTGGGTAGCCGCTAGCACCAACCTGGTGTTTTGAGCGTCCAATTGTGCAAATAAAAGCCGCCTAACACCTAGAGAAGATGTAAGGACGAGGAGGGTTAATAAAATAATAGCTAATAATGTATCTGATGGAGATAATTCCGCAGGTAATCCCGTCGCATCTACATAGTCCTTTTGTTCGCAAGTACATCAATGCATAGATCCGCGTATAGTTAATCCGATTATTGTGTCACTTCAACAGCGAATAGACCATGCTGTGTGTTTTGTCGAAGGGAACTGTATTGTGTTATTCTTTTGTCTACCTGTGTTTTCGCGGAAGGTGTAAAACGGGTGATGGAATGCAGTTTAAAATTTCCGCCAAGGCCGAATCATTTCACATTTTGAGTGCATTGTAGCCGACGGCTACCCAACTAAAGGCTGCTAGTCAGGTGTAGGAATGCGTGGATTTAGATTCGTCTATACTGGTCGAGCAACACGCTATACTGGTCGAGCAACACGCTATATTTGTCGAGCAGCACGCTATACTGGTCGAGTTTCACCACGCCGAACGGCGAGTTTCACAACGCCGAACGGCGAGTTTTCACCACGCCGAACGGCGAGTTTTCACCACGCCGAACGGCGAGTTTTCACCACGCCGAACGGCGAGTTTTTCTGACGTCAATCTAAAATATTCACGTAGTATAATAATAATAGGCCTACACGTAGTATAATAATGTTTAAAAACAATTTTTCAATATGAAGGCAATATCGTGTTTTACAATCCACTGTTTTTGGCTCCAAAGTTGGACTCACTAGCTTACTGAAAATTGGTCGCTCTATGAAAAATAGAATAGGCCCTACAAGTAGCCTACAACCAAACATTTTTTTGTGGTCTTTGAATGCGGCTTTCCTTGTAATGCTGCAGTACTATCCGGGGAAAAGACTAAAACCATGGGCGGCACATCCCCGTATACATGTGAGTACCGGGGGGGGGGGGGGTGTTTAAAGGAATGATAGTGCGCACGAAAAATGAACAAATTTCAGAGAATACCGGTTGACACTTAACCCGATCTTCAATAAATAACATTAATAAATAACCTGACTGGTTGAATTTGCAACTAACATTGAATTAGGGGTTCATTCATAGGATTTCGGGCATGATCGCTTAAACACTCGTATAAATCAACGATCATGCCCGAAATCCTATGAATGAACCCCTCATACAACATTCTGAACATTGTTCAAGTAGCAATACAAATAATACATGCGTGTGTAGGCCTACGCAAAACTAGCAAATCGTGGATCGCGTTAATTGGGTTAAAATTCTGCGTGACGCAGCTTGTTTAAATGCCCTGTGTAGGCTTAACGGCTTAAGTCCAATCAGAAACGAGAGCAAAAGAACCCCGCTTTTAAAACTTCCTGGCACATTGATTCGTTTTATAAGAGATATACCGAAAAAACTAGATAAAAGACCCACCCCCGAAAAAAGTTTACCAAAATTGTTTTTAAACATTATTATAATCCTACATGTAGTATTTTTTCGTGAACTATAAGTATTTTAGATCGACGTCAGAAAAACTCGCCGTTCGGCGTTGTGAAACTCGCCATTCGGCGTGGTGAAAACTCGCCGTTCGGCGTTGTGAAACTCGCCGTTCGGCGTGGTGAAACTCGACCAGTATAGCGTGCTGCTCGACCAGTATAGCGTGCTGCTCGACCAGTATAGCGTGCTCCTCGACCAGTATAGCGTGCTCCTCGACCAGTATAGCGGGCTCCTCGACCAGTATAGCGGGCAAAACTCGCATTTATGAATGATGTGGCTTGCCATATCGAGGAGCCCGCTATACTGGTCGAGGAGCACGCTATACTGGTCGAGGAGCACGCTATACTGGTCGAGGAGCACGCTATACTGGTCGAGGAGCACGCTATACTGGTCGAGGAGCACGCTATACTGGTCGAGCAGCACGCTATACTGGTCGAGCAGCACGCTATACTGGTCGAGTTTCACCACGCCGAACGGCGAGTTTCACAACGCCGAACGGCGAGTTTTCACCACGCCGAACGGCGAGTTTTCACCACGCCGAACGGCGAGTTTTTCTGACGTCGATCTAAAATATTCACGTAGTATAATAATAATAGGCCTACACGTATTATAATAATGTTTAAAAATATTTTGCAATATGAAGGCAATATCGTGTTTTACAACCCACTGTTTTTGGCTCCAAAGTTGGACTCACTAGCTTACTGAAAATTGGTCGCTCTATGAAAAATGACAGGCCCTACATTTATATATCAGGTTTTGCCCTTTGAAAATGTGACTGAAGTTCTGTTTAATGTGTAAAAATGGAAAATAAATTGGAAATATCACAAGTGAAATTAAAAGAAAATTGTGCTGTGTTTTAATTTAAAGGTTCTTCTTTTCTTTTTCGTATTAGGCCTATAAATTAACATAAAAATGTTGCCGCTCTTTTCTAGTTACCGGTATTCCTCTTATCATTCTTGACCAGATAGCTCGTGATTTTTATTTCTTTATTTTGGTTTCATGTGTAGGCCTATATAATATCATCATATACATTTCACTTTTTTTATGATTTTTCATTATTTTATTTTTAATTCTTAATTGTGGGCATCCTCTCTGAAAAGTGCTTGTCAGGAATGTGCTTTGAATTATTGAAGGAAAACACATTTTTTGGGAAAACTGGATTTTTCTTTTTTGAAAAGAAAAATAGACTCTTTTAATTTTTGGATTAAAAGAAATAGGCGTAATAGGCCTACATAAAAAAAAGGTAAAGGTAAAGGAGTCGATCCTGTATAAACAGCGATCGGAGTGCCCATCTCTCTTTCATTGGCGATTGGGCCAGACTCCTCCATGTAATCTTGCTATAGGGGGATCGCTACACCTCCTCTACAGCGAGTCTGTTATACTTTTCCAGCATTTAAGAATGCCGGTACCCATATAAACACCTGGGTGGAGAGGAGTAATCGAGATAAAGTGCCTTACTCAAGGGCACAACACGATGGCGTCGACGGGGCTCGAACCCGCAACCTTTCGATTATGAGTCAGTGCCCGTTCCGCTAGGCCACCGTGCTCCCTACATATAGGCCTATTATGGGTAGGCCCTGCACATTAGGATCGGTCGGTGGAGTAGGCCCTACAAGTAGCCTACAACCAAACATTTTTTGTGGTCTTTGAATGCGGCTTTCCTTGTAATGCTGCAGTACTATCCGGGGAAACAAAGTAGGAAAATATATGAGACTAAAACCCATTGAGACTAAAACCATGGGCGGCACATCCCCGTATACATGTGAGTACCCGAGGGGGGTGTTTAAAGGGCGAAAGAGTGCGCACGAAAAATGAACAAATTTCAGAGCATACCGGTTGACACTTAACCCGATCTTCAATAAATAACATTAATAAATAACCTGACTGATTGAATTTGCAACTAACATTGATTTAGGGGTTCATTCATAGGATTTCGGGCATGATCGCTTAAACACTCGTATAAATCAACGATCATGCCCGAAATCCTATGAATGAACCCCGTTCATACAACATTCTGAACATTGTTCAAGTAGCAATACAAATAATACGTGTGCCCCGGGCGCCACCCTTAGGGCCTATCATTTTTCCGTTTACGTACCGGTATAGAGCGACCAATTTTCAGTAAACTAGGGAGTAAAACAGTGGGTTGTTACAATATTGCAGACAAGTTTTCCAAAATTGTTATTAAACATTATTATAATCCTACATGTAGTATTTTTCGTGAACTATAAGTATTTTAGATCGACGTCAGAAAAACTCGCCGTTCGGCGTTGTGAAACTCGCCGTTCGGCGTGGTGAAACTCGCCGTTCGGCGTGGTGAAAACTCGCCGTTCGGCGTGGTGAAAACTCGCCGTTCGGCGTGGTGAAAACTCGCCGTTCGGCGTGGTGAAAACTCGACCAGTATAGCGTGCTGCTCGACCAGTATAGCGTGCTGCTCGACCAGTATAGCGTGCTCCTCGACCAGTATAGCGGGCTCCTCGACCAGTATAGCGGGCTCCTCGACCAGTATAGCGGGCAAAACTCGCATTTATGAATGATGTGGCTTGCCATATAGCTTCCTTCCAATACCAAAATTCCTTCGCAAAACTCTTTTAAAACGGTTTTATCTCGTCGCCAATGTTGGATATCGTAAATATTATGCACTTATTATTTCTGGTGAACGGCGAATCAGTCAATCAGTCCTAAGTAGTCTTGGGCGGTATATAATATTCGGTAATACATCACATGGCGAAATATAAATCAAGCTGGAGTGGGCTGCTACTGCTGAAGAAGATCACAATTTCAGCTGTTTAATTTGAATTGTTACCAGTTCTAGCGCAGGAATATTTACTGAATTCATACCACAGACCAACACAGTCAGATTCAGAGCGACACTGACACGGTAAGCTTAAAAACAAACACTGACAGTGCGAGACCAGTCTCGGACCGCCTAGGCCATGCATGCATGAAGGTAGCTAGCTGGCCTAGTACCGTGCGTATGGAGGCCTATCCCGATTGCACGATGGCCTTCGAGTTTACACATGTAAATCTTTTTACATGTAACAACTTGAACAAATAAACACTGACAGTGAGTAAGCCCCGGGGAGTAAGCTTTAAAACCACTAACACATGAACATGACAGTGCGAGTTTTTGAACCGCCTAAACCGGACTGCCGTGCATAGGCCCTACCTAGGCCTATCTTGAAGCATGGTGGAGTTTTCATATAATCTTTTAACCAATCAATGAACAAAAATTCTATGAATGAAGGATACAAAACAAATATATACTGCCTTCTTTCGAGGTTCTGGTTAAAACTATGGTCCCTCGCTGAGATCAATAGTACTATTTTCCTTCGGGGCTGCGCCCCTCAGGAAAATAGTACTATTGATCTCACCTCGGGCCCATAGTTTTAACCAGTACCTCTCATGGCAGTATATATTTGTATAATATAAAAACAATGATTCATCAAATTTTTGACCCCCCCCTTCGGGTATGTGGGAGGGGGATAACATGGCGGGGGGAGGTCCAAGGCCCGCTTAACGGCTTAAGGGTCCTCGGTGGGGTCCAGATGGTTTCTGCACATTTAGCACCACATGAAAGGCCATTTCAGCACAAGAGATAGGCCTACTCTTAAAAATGTTTTTTTGGCTTTATTACATGACCAATATGGCTGATGTTGATATATGTGAAGCAGAACAATAAGGCAATAATTAACCATTTTTGTGCTTAGCATCCACTGCCACCCCCACCCCACCAATCAGCACCCCATCCTGGGGCTTGACGGTCAGTGTGCTTTTGGTTAAAATTTCAGGACGACAAACATTTTACCAGATTTAGCACCCCAAAAGAGACCATTTTTGATATAAAAACCTGTTTTAGACTTTTTTTTGAAAAAATGCTTCCTTCATCCTAAACAATTGGTTTTAAATGTTCATTTTCCCATACTTTTGTACACGAGAGACATTCTTCAAAGTTTTATTTTGGCCTAATAACATGGCCTACATGAATGAAATTGATATATAATGCGCAATATAAAAACAATGATTCATCAAATTTTGACCGCCTCCCCTTCGGGTATGTGGGAGAGGGACCACATGGCCGGGGGGGGGGGTACTAATGTGCATGAAGAATACATTGTTTGATAAGAGTAATTTGTAAAATTTGGTATGTTAAAACATACAGAGTGATGTCACTACATATTGGGACTAAAAAGTAGGCCTATCCAAAGGGAAAATGTTCACTGCACCTACCAAGTTTCATGCCCATATAACGGTTTTTACTCATTTGACCTCATATGACCCCTGGATGACCTCAGGTTACCCAGTAATGACCTTCCAAAAATTTGGCTTTGAATGTTGACTGTACCTACCAAGTTTCATGTCCATATAAGAGTTTTTACTAATTTGACCTCACATGACCCCTGGATGACCTCAGGTGATCTTGAAAATGACCCTCCAAAATTGGGCTCTAAATGTTGACTGTACCCACCAAATTTCATGCTCATACAACAGTTTTTACTAATTTAACCTCATATGACAACCCCTGGTGATCCCGAAATGACCTTCCAAAACTTTGACTCCAAATGTTGACTGTACCCATCAAGTTTCATGCCCATCCAATTTTGACCTAATTTGACCTTCAGAACAAATCAGAACCGATCAATGCAATAGGCCCTACGCCAAAAGGTAATGACCTCCTGCTTGTACCCCGAAATGACTTTCCCAAAATTTGGCTATAAATGTTGACTGTACCTACCAAGTTTCATGCCCATATGACAGTTTTTACTAATTTGACCTCAGATGACCCTGAAATGACCTTCCAAACATTTTTTGACTCCAATGTTGACTGTATCCACCAAGTTTCACGCCCATCCAGTAGTTTTTATTAATTTGACCTCAGATGACCTCTGGTGACCCCGAAATGACCTTCCCAAAATTTGGCTATAAATGTTGACTGTAGGCCTACCCACCAAATTTCATGCCCATAGGCCTACTAGTTGTTATTAGTTTCCGAAAGCAGCCATCGGGTCAAATAATTGATCTTTGTAACTTTTTTCTGATTAGGGAATGCTAAAAAAAAGTGATTTCCCCACCCCCTGCTGTCATTGATCGCTTGCCATTCCTTTTGATTTCTCTCAAAATTTAGCTCATGATTAATATTGCACAGCCTATAGTAAAAGATGAAACTTTGCAACTTGCAATCAATGATTTCTGAAACCACTAATTTCAGTCACATTTGAATTCAATAATTATTATGTACATTATTATGTTCATTATCCAACATTATTTTGACCTTTTCTATTACTGCCACCCCCCCCCCTATGACCTTGTGAATCATTCATTCATAACTGTGACGACCTTGAGAGTTGAGACCATCCAATCAGAACAGATCAGAATCGATCAATACGCCATAGGTCATGACCTCCTTGCTTGTAAACATAAAACAAGCAAGCTGGACTCAAAAACAGTGGACTGGAGTCCAAAATCATGGCGAGATCGGGGACCATCGACGTAACATCGATCAAATAAACCTTGGTCTTAAATTTCTTAGGAAGTCCTGGCCTAAAAACCATGTTGTTTTTCAAGAGAAAACATATCAATCTTTGATATTCTGAAGTATAAAATTGTTGTGCAAAGTGGAACATCATTTATTTAGACTGTTTTTGCTATGGAAAAATACGGAAATTGTTCAATTTTGCGAAGTGGGGTAAAGTAAAGTCTCATTGAAAATATAATTTTCCCTCAGAATCATGTCCACAATATGATTAAATTGACTGTTGTTAAGGGATCTAAAATGAGCGTTTATTGCGTTTCGACAGTATTTTTTGTGGGACATGAAAGCACCTCAGACCTATCGAATTGCATTCTGAATACGAAGCATGTCTTTCTGATATCAAATAATTTTCATTTTTGAAAATCACAATATAATACAAATTTTATGACAAATTATAAAAATTTGATATTTTTCAAATTTTGATATATAACAGTCCTCGAAGTAAATTATATAAATCTAATGATATACTAGTATTCTTAAAGTGTATGTAGCAGGGAGGAAAAGCCGACGGTCAATTGAAAATTTTGACCTTTCATATTGAAGATATGGATTTTTCCCAAAAAGACCTAATTTTTTTTTGGTGTTTTGGGGAAAAAAATCCATATCTTCAATACGAAAGGTCAAAATTTTCAATTGATCGTCTGCTTTTCATCCCACCTACATACACTTTAAGTATAAATCATCAGATTTATAAATTTTACTTCAAGTACTGTTAAATATCAAAAATATCAATTTTAATGATTTGCCATAAAATGTGTATTAAATTGCGAATTTCAAAAATCAAAATTATTTGATATCAGAATGACATTCTTCGTATTCAGAATGCAATTGATATGTCTGATGTGCTCTAATGTCCCAAAATAAATACTGTCCAAACGTTCATACCCCAGCCCTTAACTATATTCTAACAAACTACAATGAGTGTGCTGAAATCGAACATTTTTCATGACTTTCGGTCCGTGTTTTGCACAAAAATTGAGGTCACAAAAATATGTGCACTTGCGCAAGGAAACATAGTCCACTAGGAAATTCATTTACCCGATTCATTAGTTCAGATTTATTCAAGATTCAAACATGTTCTTGACCATTTTTTGACATTCCTCAACTATTTCTTTATTTAAATTGTAAAGAAGTAGTTAAGAAAAGTTATGAAATAGTATATAACTTCTGAATCTTAAGAAATTACCCTCCGTTGGTTTCCGTCACTTTCACGCAACTTAAATTATACAAACCAAAATAATCTCTAGCACACATGGGGTACCACAAAACAACTTGTTCATCATGGCTTTTTTACCAAAAAATCATATTTTATCGACAGTATTTGAAATCCACCTGGAGTGCAATCGATTAAAATATAAATAAGCAAAATTTAGAAACAAATTTCAAGACCAAATATCAAACAGACAAACATCCTTGGCATAAAAACCAACACCCGAATTGGCTCTCTAATGGTTGCGATCACTTAGGCCCTTTTAGCTTCGCTCTGAGCCAAAAACTGTTTAGAAAATCAAACTAAATATCACCCATGTATATAATAGCCCACTGCTAGTGTAAACCTCTGTTTAGTTACACAGGGTGTCCCTGAAAGAACTGATCGTCGGAAACGTAATTGTTTGGATATTTTAACGCCATAACTAAAAATAACTAAATACTTGGTGTGATTGAGGAATAAATCAGCTATCACATACTTTGTGAATTGACCATACATACTTTGTGAATTGACCATACCGTTCATGAAATATAAGAATTTTACTGAACTCCCTCATTTTCAAGCCTTTCCACAGATTCAAATATCAATTGATGATCTATATAGTGTAGTCAGAGTGCTAAGGCCATCTTGATTTAATAATTTGTCTCAAAGCCCCCGTGTGCATTAGTAAAATTGCCCTTTTTTTTTATTATTCCCGCTGGATTGAGTACATTTCAGTTTGTTTCCACGGTTTCATTTTTTTCCTGATTTACCACACAAAAATCACACGTCTGGTATCGTCAGACAACAACATAGCCTAATGTGTAAATCTCAATAAAAAAAATTCTTTATCTTGACCACAGTGCAACCTCTCTGAGAGATGAAAAGGTGGTCTATTCTTGCCACAGATGCAGATACACACACACACACACACACAAAAATGAAAACTGCATTCTGCATTAAGTTTTTAACTTAGGAAGGGCTTTGAGACAAATTATTAAGATTAAAAATTAAAGATAGCCTAATCACTACGCATCATCAGTGCATGATAAGTCTTTTGTCAGTGATAGATATCGACTATGTGTAAAGGCTTGAAAATAAGGGAGTTTCGTATAATTCTTTTATTTAAAAAACTGAGCAGAAATTCAAAATGCATGTGATAACTGATATGTTCCTCAACATTACCAGTTGTTTAATTACGTTTGGTTTATGTACCCCAAAAGTTCCTGACGATACAGTTCTTTCTGGGACACCCTGTATCGGGCGGTGAAGCTCCAAAATCAATCTTTCTTTCTTCTCTAGCGCATCTTTAAAATGCTACTAGTACTATCTACCTACCTCCAGTCAGCTGCACCAGCTCCTAAGTTCAGCGTCTGCTGCGTTGACTTAGCATTGTTTCTTGTGTACACATGCGCCACTTTGATCGCGCGCATAAAAGTATGTACACACACACCAAGTAAAGCTAAGCTAACGTAGAACACCCTGAACTTCAAAACTAGTGCCGCTGATTGGAGGTAGGTAGATAGTACTACATGTAGTAGCATTTTAAAGATGCACTAGTGAAGAAAGAAAGATTGATTTTGGAGCTTCACCGCCCGATATAACTAAAGGATTAGGATTTAGTAGTTTCATATAAGAAAATAGGATATTTTTTTCAATCCCTGTATTTCTCTGGCATAGGGAATAGGTTGTGGGTAACAACTTAAACATAAAATACGTAAGTATACGGCAAGGTCCTTCAGCGATATCCGGCTGCTCTTCCTGATTATCGCATAAAAAGAAATAGGTCACACAATGCTACGTAACTTGATCGGCGAATGAGGTGCCGATGTGATGATGACGTAATTCAAGTAGACCACCTATAAATCGACAGACCACTGAAGAACCTTGCTGAAAACTGTAACTCAACAACAAAATAAAATCCCAACACAGCTTGATTCTGATCTACATGTATATCACTTTATTAACACAAGTGACCCAGTCCAAAGTTAACCTGCTTTGTGCATACTGCATACCAACCTTACAGTTCATATACATACTATTCATAATTGGAGGGTTAGAATATTGTCGCAGTGAAAGGAGCAATCTTGATTCTTACAAAAGAAATTATTCTGATAATCATTGAATTCTCAGTTGAGAATCATTTGATTCCAGATTCTCAGTTCTGAAGTATCTATACTGAGTGGCTAGATTTTGAAAATTTACAAGAACCAACTTTTGTTCTATGCACATGTTTACAAGACTCTGCGCAAATCAATTCTAACCCTAAATTGCATTCACAATATGAGGAATTGTTTGATATCACGAAACACTTGTGTCATAAAGTTACGGAATTGTGAGAGTTCAGAGATTTTTTTAAGAGTTGGAGTTTGGTCCCCTCCTCTTTCCAAATGTTGGTACGACATTGACAAAACGGCGGTTGTAGAGCATGCGACGCTTGGCTCGGCCAGTCCTCTTCTTCTTCTTCTCTTGGGCCTCAACCTGATGACAGCAAGAAAGAAAAACAATTGTTATAGTTGGTCTGTTGACCAAATAAGGCATGAGAATAATGGCATTGGGCTATTCCACTTAACATCCATACACCCCTATGGAGCTTGGAAGATAAGACTTGATCTTCTACACAGAGCCTCGAACTGGTGGCATACATGAATGGGAATTGAACCAGTTATATAACATAGATCTGTGTAACATTACGTAATTCTTCCTTTCATGTATGCTGTCCCGCACATAGTGCATAAGGCTAATGAAAGTTGATTCCCAAGTTTCCTATCACCTGCCCGCATCACCTTTTCAATTTGACCAAAACTTGCATCATTTTCATAAAAAGTCAATTATCTGAAAATTGAGATGAAAATAATCAAAATTGAAACTCTCAAAATGTATGACATCCCCTGCTGATCATAATCAGCAGTTTTTCTTAGTTGTAGGGGTAGAGGATGTAGTAAATAATGTAAATTTAAGGATTACCTCATCATGTTTCTAGTGATTACAAAAATTGCAAATTTCTTTTCATTTTAATAAAAACAAATTCAAATCTTTTCTCAATCTGTTGCAAAATGTCTGTAATGATGATCTAAGCATTACTACCTGTTTTGAGATGGTCTTTCATCAAAAATATCGGTAATAGCCATATAAATGAAAGTTTTGACATAAATAAAAGTTTTGACAATAATGAAATTTGCCAAAATAAAAAATAATGAAATCATGAGCTCTAATCATGAAAGCTAATCATTTCATTAGCTTAAGGCCAGAGTAATGGAAGACACATTCGTCCACGCCCGAATTTGAGATTTCTTGATATTTATCAACACTAAGATGTATTCTTTCACTTGAAACTGATAAAATACAACTTGTTAATTTTTACACGTATTTTTGCTTGATTTATTTCACTCTTTTCAACTCTAAAAAGTCACATGGCTCAAGACAGCTTAGTAAATTGGCGGAAATAATGAGTCAGAAATGCGCGAATGCGAAATATTGTGATTCTGGCAGCGAATCGCGTCGCGTGTGTGGCGCAACTCTGCGCGTATGTCCAACGCATTCAAGGCGCATTCGGTATGTTTTAACGCCGGCAAATGCGGTGTAAACAAAACACAAATTTGCAGTCAAAATGTCACTTAGATTTTTTAATTATTTTGAATTTTGGCGCACTAAAAGCAGACATTATAAATTCATTGTTGCAAAAAGATGCATATTAAGACCATGCACCAGGTACAGCTTTTACAAGCGTGAAAGTCTTGCCGTTTTAAAATATAAGGACATTTTGTGCATAATTTTGACATTTTTTTACTAAAACGTCGATTTCTCGTAGTTCACTTTTGACAATATTGCACGATTTTTGTGGCAAGATAACTCGAAAAATATGCAAGCAAAAGGTAAACTTTTTGCACTATCGTTTAGAGTACATCAAAGTCTAGGGAAGGTTTTCTCATTTTTTCAAAATATTTGTTTTAAACAAAAATATACACCATTATGTGCAATTTTTAGCTGAATAGAATGACAAAATTGCTTTTTTCACATTTTTTTCAATATTTGAAAAAAGAGCGAATTTAAAAAATAAAAAACCTTCCCTAAGTTCATGTCTCTTCTTCATGAAAAGCTAACTGATTTTTTTTTTACTCCGAGCGGATTTTTTTTTTAGTTGTCAAAAAAAAATTGGGGTAAAAAAGTGATTTTTGTGATTTTATCAAAACTCGAGATTTTTGAAAAAATCTGGCGTCACTCATGGGATTCCTTGACTCATTTCCTTTCCAAAAATGTATAGTTTTATATACTTTGGATATACAATTCAGAAATAATGATGCTCGAAAAGGTCCATGTTCTCTCCCATTACTCTGCCCTTAACGGCAGAACCATGTAAGTAGTGAATAGTTCGCAATCCTGAATCTCTCTCTCTGCATTTATCATTACTTTTTGGCAGGTCCAGAGCTGCAGCCTATATTTGTGTGTCTCTATATCCCAGTTGGATCTTGCAATATGAGACTGGCATGTTGCAAAATAGGCTCGAGTCTAGCCTATAGCTTGCAATAGGCATGGTAGGCAAGCAGGCAGCCATTTGTGATCTGCTCATGAGCATAAAGTCGCAAGTTGGTGGCTTTGAGACCTTGATAAGTCCTTTGTGAATGGGGACATCATATGCTGTACTCTGTATTCAATTCTGTCCCCATTCACTAAGGTCAACCACTGTCAATACATTTAAGCAAAGAACATCAACTCAAACAGTTGCAACGTCTCAAAACTCCCCAACTTGTGACTTAACACTCATTTTGTGATAGCATTAAATCAGTTCTGAATACAAAAGTTCTAGCTCGCCTCCTGTCCACATATACCATTTTGGATAGGCAATTTATTCCTAAGACAGGCAACTTTTAAGTACAAAAGCAATATACATGTGTTTTTGTTATTTGTGGTGTGGATTGAGTGTTGTTAAGTTGGCACGCACTGTGATTGGCCTGTAGTACATAAGCCGTGGGCATGACCGTCACACTGCATATGTACACACCGCCAATCACAGTACGCAACACTGCAGATTTCTCACCTTTGGTGTCTGACCCTTGACCTTTCCAGCACGAGCTAAAGATCCGTGGACTTTACCTGATGAGTGAAGAAGAAAATCAAAATCATAATTGTCTTGAATTGACAATAGCATAAAACAATTTTAAACCTTATCAATTTTTAATACATGTACTTGATAAGGATTTAGTCAATGTTAACCAACATTAGATTGTACAAATTAAATTTGTGGGAAATTTGATGCATTAAGTATATAATTTCTTTAATTTTGTCTACTCTACACAAAAAGAGTCTTGGCTAAGTTGGTAATTTGGTGCTGTTTTTCGTACTGTGTTTTATTTCATAGCAAGCAAAAACAGACCAGCAACAAGCAACCTGGAACAGATGATTGCAAGAAATGCCCATTTTTGTTAGCTTTGAGACGGGATGAAACTAATTAACATGATCCCTGCAATCTTAAAACATGCACTCACCTCCGAGCAGGCGCCCAACTACCTCTACAGTAGCCAAGTCTGGTACTTCACGGCTCAGCAGAGTATCTTCGTTCTCCAGTGGGGAACCGGCATAGAGCATAACCTGATCAATGGCGGGGATGCCCTCGAGAGCAGCAACTCTCATCTTGAGTTCCTCACATGTCTCTGTCCCAGTCACCTCAAGGGTGTGGGTCTGTTGGCCACGTACAAAAAGCTGCATGTTGAATCTGGGGAAGAGATTGCAATGAGTCAAAGGTCACTTTCATATCACATAATTATTTGCTAACTGCTAATGTAAAGAGAGTTTCAGATGTTTAGCGCACATGGACGTCGTGCAGAAGATCACCGCTGCACATTGTAAATTCATCTACATCACGATATATGCGGGAGGATAGGATATGCAAAACTCTCACCACTAGGATTCAAGATGGTCGCAATCCTTTCATTCATAAATATTTCTAAAGTAAAGTTGTTGCTGCACCTCTCCAAAATTGCTCAAATAAAACGTTAAAGTGTATTTCCGCTGTGATATTCCATCACTAGTAGCTATGATAAATTTTCTCATTTCCATGTCAGTTTTGTTCCGAAACGTGGTCAGAAAAAGGTGCAAAAACTTAGCGAAAACTCAGTCAATTTCCATAGTTTTTTCTGTATGTGACGGCCATTTTAATATTAATGGGGTCATGGTTCATGTTCATGACATCATGACATCATCCCCACCGGAAATAGTCAATAGTTTACCGAAAATATTCAGGGGCAACGCCATGAATGACACACTCAGTGTAAGGCGCGTGATAGGGGCCTACTTTCTTCTGTACCGCGCTATATTCGTGTGTGTTTATCGCGGAGCCACTAGCGTTCACATTGTTCCAGTTGGGCCAAGAGACTGGTTTGATTCGGCAGGCCAGGGAAATAAAACATCACTCCAACTTGACATGATGTCAGATGATGGACAACACACTCACACTGCACTTTGGCATTGACATGCATGTTTTAGGTATGCCAGCATGCCAGGTGAATTCAAATTTGCCATCAAGCTGCATCATTTTATATATCAAATTAAAGCCCTTGAGTAAAGAAAGCCAAAACTGAAAACCTTTTTGTCATAGCACTTTCGGTAGCAAAGTTAGGTATGCCCACATTGCCTATCATAGAGGGCCCCTTCAAACATCCAACTTGTGACGAATGTCAGACGACTCGACCTCCGGACTACTCGACTTCTGACAACTCGACCTCCGTGACAGCTCGACCACGGACAAGTCGACCTTCCTGACAACTCGAGCATTATATTCGCCGTGCACTTGATGCATTCATCGCCGATGGATGACTTGCTGTCGTGCATTTCATTTTACATCATGTTGAAAGCTTTGCTTGCTCCATGTTTTCCATAATATTTATGATGAGATGATTAGATCTCCTACTATGGTTTTATTTCCTATGGTTTTATTGTGAATTATTTTAGTGATAGGCCTACTAGTATTATATCCAGACTTTTATTACAATATCCAGAGAAGATTCCCATCTTCTCTGCAATATCCCGGTACAAAATTCCAACGTAGTCGTATAGGGGCCTAAAACCTGTGAAAACACTCAATTTTTTAAAGTTGTTTCTTTCTTATCTCTCTCCCGGGTTATTATAAACTGGTATGTTATCTGATATTATTTATTTATTTATTTATTTATTTATTCCTATGTGCAAGAAGTCTTGTTTGTTTGTTTTTTGGCTAATGGGGGCTGATGTTCTGTTTGTGCATATATCAAGTGAATATTTTTATTATGATCAAGTACTTCAATACATATGTCACTATTATTGTGGTTTTATTGTTAATTATTTTACTTCAGTGATATTAGCCGGGACTATAATTAGAATGGTTAAGGGGGTACTACACCCATGCATTTTTTTGTGCATTTTTTTGCATTTTGTGAAGAAATGAGAAAAAGAAATTGGACAAAGTGGTATGCAAAATGAAGGGGCAAATCTTCTCGTTCAATTGGTGGCATCAGTATCAATGAAGCGTACATGCTTCTAATGATATAAGCCAAAAGGTGGTACATCACTGATGTTTTTAATCCACTTCATTTTGGAAAGCTTACTATCAACGGATTTCGTTAAAATTTTGGATATGTGTTGCTAACACATTAGGGAAATAATGTTGATATGTAAAATGGGAATAAGCGGTCCCTGATCTCTTTTATGACTTCATGAACTTGGTGCTCCACAACTATCAAAAAACGAACCGGTTAAAATGCTTCTATTTTCAATGTTGAGCTATATTTTGTATTTTGAACTTGCGACACTATTTCACTGAAACTTAATTAAGCCATAGGTAACAGGTTACCACAACCACACTACAGCAATGTTGAAAAAGATTGTATTTTTGTCACCCATACCACCATATTAGGTAGTTTACCGTAAGCTTCATTTTTTTTTTTTTGGTAACTATTTTATATTTATTTGCCCAATTCATATCAACTAGGCAATCTAAATTGTACTCACCATTTACATCCCAAGGTATTTTAGTATATCCACCTCACATATTTCCATTATATATCCAGTAACAGACAAAATATCAAAATTGATGCCTCATTATGACATGTTTATATCACAGACTACCACATGTTGATGCCTGAATTTGACCTGAACCAATTGACCTATAACCTGACCTTTGATGACCTTATAGCCTTTGTTAATCTCTTTTCCTAACACCACATTACATAAGATAAATACATGGTGTACTATTAAATTGTCTATGTGTAAGAGATTAGGCCTATTTAATTTATTCAGTGTTATAATCAGTGAGTACATTTCTATAGATGGTATAACAAAGGATTTAATGTATCCTATTCATGCCCCCTACTTGAACATGTTGAAAAGAATAAATTATGGACAATTTATGGTTTGTTATGAAACAAACATCTGAGTTACCAGGATACATGTAAACAAAAAATATATGGGGCTAAAATGACTTACTATACAATGGTTTAAAACCACCTTTTTTTTTATTATTATTTTATTTTTTTCTTTATTTCACATGATCCGTGCATATATTGCCTAGCTATAAATGAAAAAATATTTTTTTAGACCAATCAAACCAATACATGGGTGTAGTACGCCCTTAAGAAGTCACAATGAAGAACTTTATTAGTTTCTTTGCTTATTTTTCTCTTTCTTGCTGTTACCCCTTATGTATTTTTTATGCATTATGTATTTATTATGTCATGTTTTACTATTATTATGTTTGTTTATTTATTATTGCAATTTTATTTATTTAATTAGCAATTAATTAATTTTTATTATTATTTACTTAGTTATCTATCTAACACTATTAGTATATTTCAACATTGCGTGAGGAATAATTTATGGTATATTAACGATAGGTTATGTAATAATAAAATTATTATAAAAGATAATAGCTTGAAATAGCTTTGCGTAGGCCGGGTGCGTAGGAAAGGGATGGGATATCTTGGAAATATTTTGGTATTGTCAACTTGATAAGGTGATTAGCGCAATGTCACATTGTACAATAGGAACAATAGCCGAATGGTTAGGATATTGAATTCTTTGGTATTTTAATACCAAAGAATTCAATAATTCAATAATTCAATGATTAAAATCATTAACTAGTGTGCTATTATTTATCAATGGAATCTATAAGTATAATCAGATTCTAATCATCGATACCAAGTTGAAGAAAAGTTATAACAGTAAGAAGAATAGTTTGGATTTCAGATTATTTCCAGCTTCAGAGCACAATAAGCAAATTAATATTAATAAAAACTCACATGCATGATAGCGCATGATAGGCATATCAAAAAAAAATCAAAAGCAGAGGGAAACAGGACAATAATTAATTTAGGCCTTGATATTTATGATTTTCATAGTTGTAAATGTAGAAATCTACGTTTCAGATACAGTATGTATTTATTATTATGTTAAATTCCTTCTGTACTTAAAGTTATGTTAAAAATAATTAACTAATTTCTCCGAGACAAATGCGCACAGCGAAACAAACGCGAGCAGCAGCTTGGAGATATTATACTATTTTTGCTCCGCGTTTTCTGGGGTACATTCGGCACCCACGTTTTGCACCACAGGCATTTCAGTGCTGCCGAAAGCGCCGGGTGTGACAGGGGTTGAATCAACGGCACCACAAGTCCACAACCGAGCACGCAAAGGTGATAGAACGGACCCGGACGTACGATCGATTACTTGAGTCCCCGGGCCCCTCGGCTACATGTCTGCATAAACTGGTATGTTCTTATCACTATAATCGCCTGGGGAATTACGAGTCTATTGCGGACCGTTTGCCCGTGTCTTGTGCCGTGTCTTTGTGCTTGCGACGTGTCCAGATATGTTTGTTTAATTTAGGGCCTATTATTGCAATTTATTTATTTATTTCATTTATTTAGTTAGCAATTAATTATTTTTTATTATTATTTACTTACTTGTTTATCTAACATTTGGTATATTTCAACATTGCGTGAGGAATTATAATGACGATGTAGGTTAAAATAATAAATTTATTATAAAAGATAATAGCTTGAAATAGATAGCTCTGCGTAGGAAAGGGATGGGATATCTTGGAAATATTTTGGTATTGTCAACTTGATAAGGTGATTAGCGCAATGTCACATTTACAATAGGAACAATAGCCGAATGGCTAGGATATTGAATTCTTTGGTATTTTAATACCAAAGAATTCAATAATTCAATGATTAAAATCATTAACTAGTGTGCTATTATTTATCAATGGAATCTATAAGTATAATCAGATTCTAATCATCGATACCAAGTTGAAGAAAAGTTATAAGAGTAAGAAGAATAGTTTGGATTTCAGATTATTTCCAGCTTCAGAGCACAATAAGCAAATTAATATTAATATTTTGAAAACTCACAGACACGATAGCGCATGATAGGCATGTCATAAAAAATGCAAAACAGAGGGAAACAGGACAATAATTAATTTATATTTCTGAAATTTAGGCCTTGATGTTTATGATTATAATAGTTAAATGTAGATGTAGAAATCTACGTTTCAGTTGCATTGATTACAGTGTGTATTTATTATTATGTTAAATTCCTTCTTTACTTAAAGTTATGATAAAAATAATTAACTAATTTCTCCAAGACAAATGCGCTTTAGCGAAACAAACGCTTGAGCTGCAGCTTGGAGATATTATACTATTTTTGCTCGGGATTTTTGGGGTACATTCGGCACCCACGTTTTTGCACCGCTGGTATTTCAGTGCTGCGAAGCGCCGGGTGAGACAGGGGTTGAATCAACGCCACCGCAACCCGAGCACGCAAAGGTGACAGAACGGACCCGGACGTAAGATCGATTGCTTGAGTCCCCGGACCCCTCGGCTGCGTGTCTGCATAACCTGGTCATGGTATGTTCTCATCACTATAACCGCCTGGGGAATTAGTCGAATTACAAGTCTATTACGGGCCGTTTGCCCGTGTCTTGTGCTTGCGACGTATCCGGACCATGTAGACTACGTAAGGAAGACAGTTGAACTTGACATTTTGTTTCCAAAAACAAGGTTAAATCAACTTTGAACAGCTGCTTTTTGTTACTTTTTCTTGTATAATTTTAACTTTGCAACTTCTAATAACATTATTTTCACCAATGAAATGGATAGGTGTATATGAATTTATCAGTGTTATTTTTAATATATTTTCTTAAGTTTAATCCGCCTATTGAATTCTCCAATTGATTTAGCACGTTGCATTTTACTATGCCATATTATCTGCTTTGGATGATTGTAAAAAGAAATAGACGGCTTTCCTTCCCGGCTTTCCTTCTCAAATCATTGTTATAAATATTTCATATCTGTTGTTCGAACTTGTCAACTGCTGCACAGGAATTAAGGTGGTACGAAAGGCAAAATCAAGTTGCTCTGATTAAGATTAAAATAGACTTGTTGCAGAGAGATATGCAAAATAATCTTAATTCTAAAATTTTTAATGATTTGCCATAAAATGAGTATTACATTGCGAATTTCAAAAAATCAAAATCATTTGATATCAGAAGGCCATTCTTCGTATTCAGAATGCAATTCGATATGTCTGATGTGCTCTAATGTCCCACAATAAATACTGTCCAAACGTTCATACCCCTTCCCTTAAGTATTCAAATAGAAATAAAGGGAAGTGAGTCTTTTGGTGAAAATTTGATCGACAATGTTTAAAAGGATGGTTCAACATCATCATCGGACGTATAACTATAAATACCAATAACGTAGATAAACTTTGTTTGTAGTATGATTGATAGTAAGTTTAATGATAGATATATCCTAATCCTATGGGATAAATCTTAAAAGGGTCAGGCTAAAACAAGTGTTCCCTATAATAGATCAGTAAAATTTGTGTAATAAACTTGGACCCCACCCGTTTCACGAAATTTGCTCTGTTGTTACAACATTTTTGCCGATAAAAAAATTGACATCGTCTAGTATTGTTCTAGTTTTCCTATAATAGTTTTTCAACATTTCAAATATTAAAGGTCGGATTAAAAAACTTATTTGGGCCTCGTCAAGATAGTCTTTTTCAAAACCAAAATTCGGGAGTTTTTCAACTTTATACATTTTTTCAATCATTGGAAGTCTTTTTCAATCCGAAATTCGGCTTTTTCAACTTTTGTGAAATTTTCAAATTATCAAATATTAAAAGTAGGCCTTTTCAACTTTTTTTCAAATGTTCTATATCAAGTTTATAGGGCTGTCGCGCCGCAAAATGCTATTTCAGTAGATAGCGAAATGATAAAACATCAACAAGCGATGTCAAATAGAACACAAATCTCGTACTCCGTCCACTCCCCCCCCCCCCATGCCAACGCGCCATGCTATGCATGGGTTCCGTGACCAACGTGCATGACGTTGAAGCGATAGAAATTAAGTCTTATACTCACGCCCACCAACGTGCCCCAGACTATGCGTGCATGCATGGGTTCCATAATTGCCCACCAACGTGCATTATGTTAAACGTGTCAAAATTAACACAAGTGCAGTGCTCCGTTCCCCACCAACGTGCTGTTAACGTGTTGAAGCCTGTGAAATTAACACAAGTCCCCGCATACTCCGTTGCCCACCAAGGTGCATATGTTAAGCACGGGTTCCGTTGCCCACCAATGTGCTTACCCGATGTTAAACATATTGGGCGAATTGAAATTAACACAAGTCTCATACATGATGACAATAAACACGCACATAATACTAAATGTATTAATGAACTTCTGTATTTTATAGACCCGCGCGCCGCGCCATAAAATGCTATGCTCAATTTCTGATCATAAATTATAATAAATAAATAAATAAATAAATAAATAAATAAATAAATAAATAAATAAATAATATAAGCAAGTCAATATTAATAGCGAAGCTTAAATCAAACCCAATGGAAAATACAGGTACATTGCTAAAATATTATTTCTTGGTACTGAAATCATTTTTATTTCATGTCAAAATTTTTATCCATCCATTCCAATATAAAGAAGTTTTAATTAATTGTGTTTTAATAAATGCCCCGCATGGTGGTAAGAGCTGTATTTAATTCGTACACGGAACCCAGAAGTAGCTACTAGAGCTTACTAGCAAGCCAAGAACATTCACATATATTTCATGACTTTTCTGTAGAAATACGCGGTCTGATCATGATTCTGTATCTGATTTTTCTAGTGATATTTACTCTCCACGACGAAAACTACTTTCCTTTTTATCCGACTCTTTATTAAATTATAGATTCCATTGATCATGTTCATTGATAACAAATAACTGACAATCATTGATTTTATATAATACCAAAGAATTTAACCTACTGCGCCATTCTGCTATTGTAGGTAAGTGACAATGCGCTAATCACCTTATCAAGTGGTCAATACTAAAAGCTACAGTATTGCCATACCGCATCTCTCTATGCAGAGTTCTTATGATCTTGATAATCATGTCTTGTTATATGGAATATTAATTCATATTACGATATTATTTCACACAAAACATTTAAATGTAGGCCTACTAATTATGTTAGCTACTCAACAAAGTAATAATGATAAATAACAACAACAACTTCGTGCATGCATTTATCACTATTCATGAATGCACCAAGTGCACGGCGATTCTGGAGGTCGACTTGTCAGGGAGGTCGACTTGTCAGGGAGGTCGAGTTGTCCGTGGTCGAGTAGTCCGTGGTCGAGTAGTCCGGAGGTCGAGTCGTCCTGATATCCTTGTGACCACAGAAATGGCTTAACTGTGTAATCCCCATAGGAAAGTACAAAAATTTGAAATTTGGACACCAGAAACTTTACGTAGAAAGTCAAAAACTATCAATTGGTATACCTTGTCCTTGATACAAAAGTTATCATACAGTGATAGTAAATTTTTCAAATAAATTTGCTTTTGTGTAAAATGGATCGCCGTGCTGAAAAATGCTGCATTACTTGCCTTTTTGTACAGTAATTCATTATAAAGGTACAGTCGATTAAGGTCACAGAATTTGGAAAAAGACATTTGCCCATAACTCCGCTAATTTTTGTCCTACAGACATGGTTGACCCCTCATTTTTTAAGTTAAATAATCAGCTTTCCGAATAAAACAATTTACATGTGAAATATCCTACTTGAAAATTTGATGATCATACCTCTAGCAAAGTTACATCTTGTCAAGATTGACGTTCATCAAAAAGATCCATTTCCATGTAAAATATGTATTGTGTTCTAGGCGAGTTTGGTTGACTAGCAAATGTGTTAATAAAGGTTTGCCTGGCATACCTACATCTTTGATGATTACCTGGATTTCTTCATTTTTGATGGGACGATCTCAGAGAGTCGTACTTGAAGGCCAGTCTTCACCAACAACTGCTGTAAACTCTGGTGTCCCGCAGGGGACAGTTCTTGGACCCATGTTATTCCTTCTGTATATTAACAACCTGCCAGACCAACTGACATCAACAATGCGTCTATTTGCTGACGATTGCTTACTATACAGAAGTGTTTCATCACCATCTGACTCCAGAGCCCTTCAAGATGACCTGGACAAGCTAACTGAGTGGCAGAGGGAATGGCAGATGCAGTTTAATCCCACCAAATGCTATGTTATGCACATGTCTCGCCCGTAATCCTCACCATCATGATTACATGTTGTGCAACCAGAAGTTGGCTGTGGTAAAATCCCATCCCCATACCTGGGAGTTCACCTTCAAGACGATCTTGGTTGGAGCACCCATGTAGGCCACGCTACTTCCAAATCCAGCCGTATGCTTGGAGTGGTACGACGCAACCTTTACGTGTGTCCAGAGAAGCTAAAGGAGACAGCCTACATAAGTCTAGTCCGACCTCATGCCGAGTATGCTTCAGTGGCATGGGATCCACACCAGAAGGGAAACATCCGTGATCTTGAACAAATCCAGAGGGGGGCTGCCAGATTCATCAAAGGCAATATGGCCACACGTTTTGAACTCGACACCCAAAAATGGTGGTGTTGTTACGCTTTTCCAAATCGAGACTCGTTCAAATTGTTATATCTCTGCTTAAACAAAAGGTATTGAAGTGTGTTTGGTGTCATTTTGTAGCTATATAAGTGCCCTAACAGACCTCCAAAGGAGAATTGTTTATCAGCTAAGATAGTGGAGTTAGAGTTGTTTGAGTTCAGAATGACCGAGGTGGTGGATGAGGCGGTGGCGGATGAGGCGGTGGCGGTATGTGCAAAGTCTATGGGAAATAAAGATTTTGTGTGTGTGCGTTGAATCAACTGATCATATCTTTGCATCCATATGGGCTTACAGACAGGGTTAAGAGCTCTTTTGAAAGATTATTAATTCTGCTAATTGTTTTTAATCATTTTTAACTCTTTATGATTGGTTTAGTCTATAAAATGCAAACTTTTATGTACAAAACTACCCGCTTTCATATTAAACACTGTAGTAAGCAATGCGGATGTCTTCAAAATCTAAAAGTTGCTGTAAATTTTAATTACTTATCCTATCATAGTCAAAGTTTACATTTTCTGAGAGGAAATTTGATGAGGAATCTAAATATGGACTTACTTTTTTTGTATGGGTTAGGGGTAAAATGTTTCAGTTCAAAATATGTTTAATTGTAAAAAATTTGAACATATTCGAGATTACCAAACAGCTGTGATTTTTTTTCTTCCAGAGTCAGTAGGCTCCCCCTAACCTCTAACCAAATCAATATTGTTTACTTTCAGTTTATAACTGCAAGTTAGTAATAAGCAATGCATTAAATGACCCATTTTTTATTTGGATTTTTTTATTCCACCCTGTATAACTTCAAGGTCACCCTGTACAGTGAGTTGAAATGTGTATATTTAAATTGCTTTTGCCTTCAGCTTTCCAAAAATGTATACTTTTGCTAGTTTAGGGTTGATAGTTGTGGAGATATTCTAATTTGAAACTTGATTGGTGTAAAAATTCATAATATTTGTGATGTAACGCTAAGGGTGGCGAGTTCAAATCACGTGGCCATTACGAGCGCACCACAGGCACAGTCACTCATCTTCTGAATGATCTCGGATGGCATACACTAGAAGAAGACGCCACGCAAGACTCGCCCTCATGTATTAAGATCCACAACAACCAGCCCTCGAATTAACCCATGGCACCGACGGCATATTGCCGTGGGTGCCCACCCCCATTGCCCTCAAAATATGTCCTTTACCGACGGCAGTCACTTGCCGTGCCCCTAATTGAAGTTGCCGTGGCTGCCCTAGCCGGCTAGCCTTGCCCCTTCATTATAAAATAATTAACAAGTACTGGTTAAAACCCCGAAAAATTGTGGAAAATTAAATCGAAAATCTTGAACACGATCGCTATTTTGAGCATCGTAACTCAGCTATCAATCATAGTTTGTTGTCAATTAATATTCATTACCCCTACGTAAGCTTACATATATTCAGCCAATCACATTGGCTTTTATACATTATTTAAATCTGGTTGCTAGAAATCTGACTTCATTTTCCCGACTGGTCAGAGAAATACCTTCAACGTACTATCGACCAATCAGAAACGCTGTTAGTAACTATTAAAGCTTCCTGTGTCGTGAACAAAATCCGAGCGCTGGGCAAATCAATATTGATCTCTCGATTAGCAAACATTGACTTCCCATTGCAAACCGATGGCGATCCCCCTTCCGGTATCGTCTTATCTTGTACATGTGAGCCCATCTCTAGATATGTTTTGCACGAAATAGTTTTTATCCCGGCGAATTTGATCAATATTATTACCAAAGTTACAGCTGTTTCATTGCTGTTTCGAGTCAGTTTTGCAGCTCAGAACTACGGATCGCAAAATTTAAGTAAATTAAACTGTTGATTTTTGATTGCTTTGTATTTAAGCAGGTTTTTTGAGCAAGCAGGTTAGTTTTAGTGTAAAGTTGAGAGTCGAATTTTACTTTGGTGTCGAATTCAGCTGACAGCAATGCATCTATTCGCTTTTGAAAAATTGCCTTGGTGCCCCTCTCAAATTTTCAACAGTTGCCTTGATGCCCTTTTGAAATATTACAAATTGCCGTGCTGCCTTGCCTTTTCAGTGAAAATCCAAGGCAATTATCAACTTGCCCTAAAAAAGTTGCTGTGCCCCTTCAGAAGTTCAGATCCTTAATTCGAGGGCTGACAACAACATGAATGATCGACATCCCCAGTGATCGTTACCTAAAACCAGCAACCCGACGCTCTCGTCACAGCAACGAAAAAAGCTACATCACCCTCAGTGCTCGCCTGGACATCCACAAATAAAAATTCTTATTTTTCCCCAGAACTGTAGTTGAGTGGAATGCCCTTGGTGACAACACTGATGTAAACGTTAAGCAGCAACTAAGTCAGTAATCCTCACACCCCCCGCACAAGCCTGGCATCATACTCTAATCGAGTCCAGCCAGTATAAGAGCAGAAGCAGAAGCAGAATGTCATGATGTGCATGCCATGATGCTAACATGCTAGTGCATGTGCTACGCTACGAATGAGTTTGTTTTAGTGGTGGTGCTCCCACCCACACATTAGGTAACCCAGGCAAACCTTAGTTAACACATTTGCTGGTCAGCCAAATTCGCCGACAATGTCAATGCATTTTTACATAGAAATTTAAAACTTGTGCCCCAAGAAAGAAACCTACATAAATATGTTTTCTATACTTCACTTGACCCAAATATATAATTTTTATGGTGATAAGGTCGCATGTCACAAATTGGTCACCCAAATGGAGGAGCCGTAACATGAAAATGCTTTCTTCACACTTCAAGTTTGGTTTATTCTAAAAGTATAGTACCTATTGTGGAAAGTTTGGTGTCATTTTGTAGATAATTATGTTCTTTGTCAAATACAAAAAACCCCAAGTCAATTGGACAACTACTTTTAGATTTATACTTCAATATGTAAGATGTGTCAATGGGGGAGCCGGGGCGGGGGAGCCCCATAGGGTTGTACACAAAATTTTGAAAATATGGCAAACTTCAAACCTTTGTATCTTAAAAAGTACAACTAGCATGGACCACAAATTGCACATATATCATCCTGGATTGTAGATCTACCTCATAGTAGATCTACTGTAACAAAAGATGTAACTAATTAATTGCCTAATTAAATGCTAATTAAGACAGTTTTTCCTATAGGTTACTGTACAAAGTGTACGCGTAATGCTCTGACATTTCTAAATGGCCCATCTTTGGCCTGAGTTATCCTGCTTATTCAAAAGTACACATGTTTTTAAGGAAATTTGATGAGGAATTCAATTATGCTATTAGTTTTAGTGCCAGAAATGGAGGAAAAAAGTTTTGGTTGATAAATGTCATAAAAAATTATTTTTCATTTTTTGACCACCCTGTATGTTTAACACAAGGGATACCAAACTCTTTCTTCCTAATTTGTTTGAAGGGCCTATGAAATGTCTTTCTGAATCCATATTTATTTTTAGCTATATAGCTTTCAGAAAAGAAAAATGTGGGGTTTACTGTGACAAGAAAGATGCTAATTTTGTTGATGTTCCACCCTGTATATTTCTTACCCACCCTGTATTAGGCCGTATAAAATTAATGTTTTGGTTCTCGTCCAGAGGATTTTCATGAATTGATGAGGGAGGGAGGTGTTTTTTTTTTTTTTTTTTTTTTCAATGTAAAATTAGCATTGTCAGTAGTTTTCGGTCTTCTCCAACAGTGCTCGAGAAACGATGAGGCCCTTTTTTTTTTCTATTGTGAGATTAAGAGGGATAGAACCCCCTAGAGAACCACAAAAAGACTTGGAAGTGATGCTTGTTCTCTAATAAACTTATTTATATGTATGAAGATTTCATAAATCATTCCAAAGTCTTAAAAAATTGAAAAATCTAAAAAAAAAAAAAAAAATCTGACAAATCCCAGAAATTGAGGCGGGAGGGGACGAGAACCAAAATATTAATTTTACACGGCCTTATGATGTTATATTTGGTTGATTTGGCATCCTTGTAGGTATCCTAGGTGAATTCAAATTTGCCATCAAATTGCATCGTTTTATATATCAAATTAAAGCCCTTGAGTAAACTAAGCCAAAACTGAAAACCTTTTTTTCATAGCACTTTCCGTAGCAAAGTTACATCTTGTCAAAGATTGACTTTCATCAAAAGATTCAGCTAGCAAAATTCCCCAAAACGGCATTTCGGGGTGTTTCTAGATCTTAGTCTCATGGCGATGGCAGCTTTTTTAATGGAACTGCTATCAAAATCCTCTAAAATTCCATGTGCGACTTGATTATCACCATAAAAAATCATATATTTGGGTCAAGTGAAGTATAGAAAACATATTTATGTAGGTTTCCTTCACCCACCTATTCTCGAAAAAAATTCAAATTTCTATGTAAATATGCATTGTGTTGGGGCCCCGGTCTCGGTGAATTCGCTGACTAGTAAATGTGTTAACTAAGGTTTGCCTAGGTTACCTAATCCTTGGAATATAAGCTTTCCAGAAATATATACTTATAATGGTCTAAAATGTATTTATTAAAAGTTGTGTTGAATTGAATCACAATGGGTGATATTTTCCTCATTTTACATTATGTTACACAAAAGATGACCAATTCATGACATGCGACCATAAGTCACCCGCACATGGAATTTCAGAGGGATTTTGATAGCAGTTCCATTAAAAAAAGCTGCTATCGCCATGAGACTAAGATCTATCAACACTCCCTAAATGCCGTTATTGGTTATTTTGCTAGATGAATCTTTTTGATGAAAGTCAGGCTTTGACAAGATGTAACTTTGCTACGGAAAGTGCTATGAAAAAAAGGTTTTCAGTTTTGGCTTTGTTTACTCAAGGGCTTTATAATTTGATATATAAAATGATGCAGTTTGATGGCAAATTTGAATTCACCTAGGATTGTGCGCATGCGTCGGAGCTGTGTGGACGTCTCTGAAAACATCGTGTGGAATTCTCTGGATTATTTACCAACTTTAGTCCTGAAATTTCTCGCAAATTTCTAACCCATCGTCAGAATTAGAGTTCTAGACACGATTGAACTGGTTTTGTGTCAAAATAAATCCAAACTGTTGTCGTATTTTGAACTTTTCTACTACCCAGCAGAGTTCTTCCAAGATGGCGGCGGCCAACAACGCCATGCCGATGTGCTAGCTCGGTAGGGGCGTGACAGGTTTGTAGTAAACAAGTAGCTCCGGTATGGTATGCCTGACAGTAGGGTGAGTCTTGAAAAATATTTTCACTTCATATATCATCATGAAGTTCACCATTACGCCTACTACGGTGTATTTGTTGGTAAGATTTACTCTACTTGGAGCAGTGGCGAGAGTTGAAAATGTAAACCCGTTGAGCTACAAGTGGAATGCAGATAGGTCTGACCAAAATGTATATGAACGCATACAGGAGTCATCAATCCTTGGTATTGAGCTTATAAAAACTAATTCTCTGAAGCTCAACCAATCCTTAAATTGCAACACCCAAACAAGGCCATGGTTTGAGATTCACTATAAAGAGGCCATTACATCACTTGCAATAAATAGGCAAGGTATCATGTCAAAACCTTTCACAGGTTTAGGACTTAAACTTAGACCAGGACTCATACACAGAGATAATAAACGTTTGTCATTATCATACTTATGCATTCTCTTGGTTATCAACGCTCATGATACTGAAACCAATCCTGGACCCCCCAAAGTCAAGTTCCCTTGCTTTTTGTGTTCCAAAGCGGTTAAGTGGGGACAGAGGGGGATCAGGTGCGACAGTTGCATGGGGTGGTACCACATTGATTGCATGAATATGGGCTCCCAAACATATGAATATTTGGGAAATAGTAGTGTTATGTGGATCTGTCCATCATGTGGACTCCCAAATTACTCCACAGGATCCCTTTTCTCTAACGGTACTATTGAACTCTCAAATAGTTTCAATAGTTTGTCGTCATCAACAGACGGCGATTTTCCCCACTCACCTCTGGCAACCTCATCTCCCATTGATAAGAACAAAACTAAACCAAAAAAGCAAATCAAGTCTAAAAAAGACAGCCTGCGTACCATGGTCGTGAATTGCCAAGGTTTAAGATCAAAGAAAGCAGCTTTGTCGCCTGCCTTGAGACCAATAACCCCGACGTGGTTATTGGCACGGAAAGCTGGCTTAACAGTTCTGTTCAAACTTCTGAAGTTTTCCCTCAGAACTTCTCTGTTTTTCGTAAAGATAGAGTGAACCAGAGGGGAGGTGGTGTGTTTATTGCCATCAGGGAAGATATTATTGGTACTCATGCAATTGACCTAGACAGTGATTGCGAAATCGTTTGGGCCCAGGTTCAGTTAGAAGGAAGCAAATCCATATTATTTGGAGCCTTCTACCGCCACCCAGACGAAAGAAGCCTGGACTATTTAGTTCAGCTAAGGCAGTCTCTATCCAAAATCAATCCAAATAGAGGGACCACAGTGTGCCTCGCAGGGGACTTTAATCTTGGAGACATAAACTGGGATACTCTATCCCTTAAACCGGGATGTAAGAAACCAACCATATCCCGTCAACTTTTGGACATTGTGCAAGATTTTTCCTTTGAACAACTGGTTACAAAACCCACCAGGAAACAAAACATCTTGGATCTCTTCATGACCTCCCACCCAACACTTGTCAATCAAAGTGAAGTCATCCCGGGTGTCAGCGATCATGATGGGATCCCTGTTATCTATACTATTAAAGAGGAACTTGCCGATAATCGATACTTTGAAGAGGAACTGATCGATTCATCGGTATCATGTCAGAGATTATAGATGACAAATAAATTAATAAATAGATAAATAAATAAGTTCTAGCATTTCCAGATGAATGGCAATTGCATAGATAAATAGATAAATTAATAAATACAAATAATTATTTGGATTTATTGGGTGGATCAACCAATGGTGGCCCGTCATTTCGTTGCCATGCTATAGGCCTCACGCACATAATCGCTTTTACGCATAGCAACCCAGCGAAGCGAAAGCACGTCAACCTCAAGACGGTGCGAAAATTGCGACGGTAAACAATGTAAATGCTATTACCGCTTGAAGATTTTAAGCAGTTATGTCATCATATTGAGGGGGGTGACCGACCATGGGCGGGGGGGCTTGATGGCCGCAGTTTTTCGGCAATTTTCCTGTGGAATTTTCTAAATTTTCAGATCGATTGGAGGCACATGCCTGTCCATATCACGCTAAACGCAACTGATTTAAAGGTATGTAAATTTGTAATTTGAAAATAAATTTTGAGTTTTGATGCCTTTGACTATAACTTGAGTAGGCCTAGAGAGGAAGAAAGACAGAGTAGGAGAAAGGGAAAGAAAAACCTAACGTAAGAGATATAGATAGAAGGAAAAAAGACACAGAGAGGGAAAATGAGAAAGAAGTAAAGAAATGATGTGAGCAAAAGTAAAGAGAGATAGAAGGACTGAGAACGAAGGAAAATAAAGAAAGAAATGAAAGGAAAGAAAGGTTTAATGACAAGGAGCCCTGGCGAGAAATAAATAAATAAATGGTGGGAAAGGGTAGGAAAGAAAGAAAGTGAGGACGGAAGGAAGAAAGAAAGAAAGAAAGAAAGTTAAAAAAAGGTATGGCCTACCAAAAATACGCAAAATGGATTTGTGTTTTGGTCAAATTCTAATATGCAAACACTGCGTTATTGGGCTGGTAAAAGCGATACCAATTGCCATAATTACCATTTCCCCACCCCACCACCTGAAGTTACGCCTATGTAACTCAACCTTCTTGAAACCCAATGTTGCTATAGTATTGGCCTACTTGATGAAAAAGAAACAAATTTAAAAGAAAGAACGAACGAATGAAAGAAAGAAACGGCCACATACATGCGTGCAAAAGTGGAACAAATTCGCACGAAGAAAGAAAGAAAGAAAGAAAGAAAGACAAAGAAAGAAAGACAGACAGACAGACAGAAAGAAAGACAACGAAAGAAAGACAGAAAGACAGACAGAAAGAAAGACAGAAAGAAAGAAAGACAAAGAAAGACAAAGAAAGAAAGACGGAAAGAAAGAAAGAAAGAAAGAAAGAAAGACGGAAAGAAAGACGGAAAGAGAAGACAGACAGACAGACAGAAAGAAAGAAAGACAACGAAAGAAAGACAGACAGAAAGAAAGACAGAAAGAAAGAAAGAAAGACAAAGAAAGAAAGAAAGAAAGAATGAAAGAAAGAATGAAAGAAAGAAAGCAAGCAAGAAAGAGAAAGGGTGAGAGAAAGCGAAAGGAAAGAATGGGAAAGACTAAAAAGACAGACAGACAGACAGAAAGAAAGAAAGAGCAAGAGAGAGAGAGAGAAAGAAAGAGAGAGAGAAAGAAAGAAAGGGAACAAGCAAGAAAAAAAAAAGGAGAGAATTGGAATGAAATAACGGGAAAGCAGTGGTGTGCGCAAAAGGGGGGGCAGGCGGGCAATTCCCCTCCCCCCCCCACTTTTGTTGGCCCGGTCATTCGGGGGATTCGCGGGGAAAAATTTGCCCCTTCACACTCCTAATCAGACTCCATGCGGGGGAACTGAACAACCTCCCCCCTTTCAATGTGCTGCCCACGCCACTCACGGAAAAGCAAGAAATTGAAAGAGATAGAGAGAGAAACTGAAAGAAAAAAATAAGTCAAAAGGGTGTTTGGTACACAAATTACGCAAAAGATTATGCTAAAGGAAATCGTTTGCAAAATGGAGGCAACAAATTGTTCCACATCACTGACCGAGTAGGCCCTAATAATTGAGCTGTTAAATCGATACCAATTGTCATGATTACCATTTTCCATCGTTTATGCTAACCGCTCCCGTTTACTAACCGCTCCCGTTTACTCATCTAGCGGGGGGCCCGCGCGAAGCGCGGGTACCCGCTAGTTGATATGGAAACAAGACCCTCCATACATAAACAGAAAAAAGGAAAATCTTCATGTACAATAAAGCAAATATGACAGAACTCAAACAGGAGCTTAAGACACTTTGTGAAAATATCGTTGAACAAGCCAAATTAGCTAACACCACAGTAAATAGCCTCTGGACATCCTTTAAAGGAGGGATCCACGAGGCAATGGACTCACACATACCAAGCAAAATGGTTGGAAAGAAGCATCACACACCATGGATAAACCAAACAATCAAAAGGTTCCTAAGAAGAAAACAAAGAGCTTATAATAAAGACAATTTCAAAAAACAAAGGAAATTTGTCCAGAAAGAAACTAAGAAAGCATACTGGGAGTACGTAAAATCACAATGCCTTGAATCTCCTAAGCAGTTTTGGAGTTTTGTTAACAAAATGAAAAAAGACAACTCGGGCATTGCTGCCCTGAGGAGTGATGGGAGATTAGTCTCGGACAATTTTCAAAAAGCAGAAATGCTTAATGCCCAGTTTGAGTCAGTGTTCACCATTGAAAAACCTATGGATGACTCCCACACTTTACCCACCCAATACCCTGATATTACTGAGATCGTGTTTACCACCCCTGGGGTATTAAAACTGCTTAGTGAGATTAAGGTAAACAAAGCCTGTGGTCCAGATGAAATTCCTGGTAAGATTTTGAAAATGGCAGATTTTGTACTTGAATGACCTACCAGCCACCCTGAAGTCAAATGTGCGTCTTTTTGCGGACGATTGCGTAGTATATAAAACCATAATAACCAAAAGGACACACACATGCTGCAACAAGATATGGAGTCACTTGAAAAGTGGCAAAACACATGGCAAATGGCATTTAATGCCAGCAAATGCTTTCTGCTGCGCATCACTCATAAAAAGAACCCAATTATCACAGAGTATAAACTTGGCGAGGAGGTTCTAACTGAAACCAAAAGCCATAGTTACCTAGGTGTTGAAATAACAAGTGATCTAAGGTGGAATGCACACATAAACAACATAACAGCAAAGGCTAACCGCCAGTTGGGCTTCATTAGGAGAAACCTCCTATCGTGCCCAAAAGAATTAAAAGCTCAGGCTTATACAGCCTTGGTCAGACCTCAGCTCGAGTATTGGCCCACAGTTTGGGATCCGATACAGGAGAACTAAAACAGCAGCTTGAATCCATCCAAAGAAGAGCCGCAAGGTTTGTTATGAGAGACTACAGAAAAACTAGTAGTCCAACAAGTATGATGGCCGAACTCGAGTGGGACACTTTAGAACTCAGATGCAAAGCAGACAGACTCACCCTCATGCACAAAATCACCAGTGGTCAGGCAGCCATTCCGGAGCAAACGTTTCTGCAGCCTGTCAGACGTCACTCCAGAAATCTCCACTCAAAAGCCTTCCAAAGACCAATGGGCAAGAAAGACTGCTGGGTTTACTCATACTTCCCCAACACAACCAAAGATTGGAACCAGCTTCCTCAAACCATAGTCGACATTACAGAAACCAAAGTATTCAAGAAAGAAGTCCTTAAACACCACCAAAACACAGCTCGTAACAACTAGCATCTGACGTTCTGCGCACAATACCCTTCTCGCCTGGCTTTGTAGAAAGTGTTGAGAAGTATTTAACCAGAACCAGAACCAGATACCTACACACATGCACATGATGAACGATCACACACATGCACACTAGTCTACGGTGCGAAAAAACACACAAAGTAACATTTCCGTAGAATAACTAACCTGCTAAATTATTCTAATGTCTTCTTCAGTATCTTAATTCAATATGCGTCTCGGTAATCGCGTCATAGAATGCCGAGATTTTGCCTAATATTGTGAAATTATACACAGTTTCTTACCTCGCGTTGTACAAGTTCACGTTGTCGCAGAGAGAAAGGTCGAAGAGTTTCTAGATCAAGGTGATCTTTCCATAAACTTTCATGTAATATTTTGTTTCAGTAATTATGAACATCGATACTTAAGTTTTCCAAATTGTAAATAATGTTTATTTAAGTCATAATTTTGAAAGAATGAATTAGTGTTTCAAAAGCATGTAGTTTGGGAAATCTTTTACCCAATGACACTGTCTTTTACTAAATATAAAAACATGTGAGTTGCGCCCTCTGTTGACATTGCCCGGCAAGTAATCTCTTTTGTGTTTTTTGAACGTCAGCCTTGCGAAATACAAAATAGTGCGTTGTATGAGCACCGGTGAGCTGTACTTTATGTGACTTGGAAAAGAAACTCACAATCAAAGATGGCAGCTTCCAGTGCATGTTCAGCATGTATTTTTCGCCTAGCAAAATGTGTTAGAAATATCCGCACAGACAAGCTGACATACATCCAAAAAAGTCAGGTAATAATTATATATTCCATACAGTACCATTGCTTGGTACTTGTACTTGGTACTTGGTAGTGTAATCCTTTTACAGCTTCATCTTGAGCAAAACTAAAGATTGCTCAATTGGGTCGTGCGTCATGAACAGAATTGGGGTATTGGAAAAGGTGGAGGTGTTACATTTTTTCATTTTATTCAGGACATTTTGTCCTTGATCTCAAGAATGGAGAGGGGTACTGACCTAGTTTTGGTCTCATTTTTGTTGCTTATTTATCTAGCTCAAATTGTGGAAAGAAAGAACTTCACACTTTATTTACTTCTTGAGATATTGCAATTCAAACGATGTGAAGTCAGGGGTGGAGGATCCTACGGTTGAGGATCCTATGGTTGAGGCATGTGTTAAAGTATAGGGAATGTTGATTTCTAGCACCTCACAAATATATTCTTGACTGTAACTTCATAACCCAGCAAGGTATTGAGATGGATTATTTATGTATCATTGTTTTGGTACTATTTATGTCTAGTTTCAAATCTGACCAGTTTTACTCCAAGCTAAGTTAATTTGTTGCAAGTGTGCTGCATTCTGTGTCATGGGTTCTATGCTTTTCCTATATGTTACTGTGTTAAGTATTCATTTATGCTCCGAAATGTTCCAAAGGGGTTATTTCTTGAAGGAGTTGCCCTACTGCTGTATACCTGATCTCATGTACCAATACCTTGTGTATTGGTACATGATTCGGCGGGTATACTTCAGCAATAGCGAATAAGTGGTCGTTTTTTACTCTTTTCAAAACGTCACATGTACACCAAATACAGCCCCGAAATGGTCTACTTTTAGCGTGCCTTAACTCCGAAACAGTTTAGTCAAAGTTAAAAATCGATCCCCAACCCTTTGCTTACCTTGGACGAATTTGCAGTATTTTCCGCTAGCTCCGTGTTGGAAAATGTCCGGTACTTGCCCGGTACAAACATAGAAATGGCCACATTTGCTTCAGTCCTGGTATGAATATTTCTTCCGTAATCCAATGGTTCCAACGTGGGCATCACGATGATAGTCTCCTACACAACCAGATTGTAGGTCGGCCTGACGCTTCGTCGATCCTAAAAGTGAGGACAGCGTGAGCTCTTACCTCCGCGTAAAAGTCTGTTCGACAAAGGCAATAAGGATGATTGACAGCGCCGTTCATTGGGCGGAGCCATTTCGCATGACAGCAGACAGGTTGCGCTGTTCTCTGACCTTGACTGTTCGTCACGTAGACATACCGTGACCTGGGTACAGGTACAAAGCTGGGGGGATGCGACTGCGGCCACCATTTTGACACGCGGTATCTACTCTTCAGAAAAATTACTTTTGGTGACGTTTTATATCAAACAATTTTCGATAACGGATTTCTACTAGGATTTCAATTTTTTATTAATGAAGGTGCATGTAGTTTTGAGGAATAACACAGGATGTTTGGAGTTTTATTTCAACTGGTGGTGTAGGAAGGTGAGTGAATTCGTGAATGAGGCCGGGGATTGAGGTTTCGTTGCTTCAACGATCCGATAGTAGGATACGAAACGTAGGCTAAAAATGTCTAATGACGCCATGTTTACATGAAAACATTAGCTGTTGCTTGAGGTCAGTGTCGTTGAATTCGTTACCTAAATTCCTTTCAGGATATTCTGATTTCACTTATTTATGATGTGTACGAAAATTCACCATATAAACTCAAAAGTGTGAATGCAAGCTGTTATTGCTGACAATAGAAACATTGTTGCAAAGTCATTAAAAACAGGTATGTATTACAGACGTTCTTTGGCCGAAACGAGATACAGGCCAGTTAGGCAGTCTACTACTGCTGTAAAAGTTTACATTTTTTGGATGGAAATTTGATGAGGAATTCAAATATGCCATTGGTTTTTGTGTAGGTCATGAAGGAAAAAAGTTGTGATTGATTATGTAATAAAAATCATAAAAATTATGTACGACTTTTGAACACCCTGTATCTCTCAGTTGGGCAACATAACTCAACATTACAAGTTTGCTTTTTTTGGAAGCCTACAATGTTATAAGCACATCTAAAAAGGTTTTAGCAGAACAGGTATTTATGTTAGTAAATAAGAGAGGAACAAAATTGTATACTTTTTGAACCAAAATTTAACTTTTCCACCCTATATGACATTTGTGGCACCCTGTATATTGACCAATTGTTTGTACATGTGTATTCCTGGTACCCTAAGCTTTACAGTGATATATAATTTTATAGGGTTTTGATGAACAGTTTATGAATTAGATCAGTCTAAGTACAAAAACATGTAAATTGTTCAATTTTTTAGTATGTAACACATTTGGCCCCCGATTCATGGCGCACGACCCTTGATGACTTTGCTTTAAAAACATCATCAAGTGAGACTTTTTGCTGACGATTGTATTTTGTATTCTGTCGGTCGGACATCCGGGGCTATCTCTAGTCTCGGGCCCAAACTGCATGTGGCTCACGGTTTGTCGTGAACAACAGAAACCGGCTGTGAAGGAGAATACATAGCGATGTTGCTGGAGTGGCATTCAATTTCGGAAAAAACAACACTCGACCAGTTTGTCAGTATATAAACGGTAAATCAAGTAAGTTTCTTTCACTCTGAAGACTTAGAGACGGTTGTTTGATTCCACTGACTATTTGCGATCGAAATTTACATAACACCAATGACAGAAATCATCAACAAAAATCGAATCAGGGACTTGTTTTCACTCGAACATCATCAACCGGAAGTGACGTGACACGGACCGACAGAATAGGTCAATTGCTGGACCTGATGAGGATGCCAGCAAATTGCAAGCTGATCTGGATACACTCACAACATGGCAAAACGATTGGCAGATGGAATTTAACGCCAGTAAATGTTATGTCCTTAGAGTAACCTAGCTCGAGATACTCTAGCTAAAATACAGGTTTACATTTACTATCTTACATTATCTTGCTGTATTTCAGCTAGAGCTCCAAACGACAAGCGTCCGGGTTTTTGGAGAACAATACTGTTACGTAAGATGAAGAAGAAACCGCCTCGGAGCCCGCCCTACTCATTATTTCATTGTACTTATTGCAATTTGCCTCCACACATTACGTAATCAACACAAAGCTTTTGTGAGGATTAGTGAGTGGATAAGAAATTGACAGTGGAGGATTCGAAGGACACGCCGATTGTTAGTTGTCAATCATGAATTGCATAGCGTATTAATATTTTACTGCATGGCATTCCATAAACACCAAGACAAATTATGCCGTATTTTTCCAAAGATCATCTCATATGAAGTAAGCTGAATGCGATCTGTACTTTTGTAACATTCCGATCGCTTTTGATCACCTATTATCGTGAATTTGCTTGAAAACACGTGAGTTCATGTTGTGTAAACATAATTAGCATAGACACAAATGAAATTACGATGCAATACAATGCAATTTGAATGCGCAGCAGATCTATAGAAATAACGTTGCCCGGTTTTATGCAGAATTAGACCCTGTCTGGAGTAACCCATGCCAGAACACCGCATCATTTTACATACAATCTAAATAACACAAAGTTACAAGAAACAACTAGTCATACATATCTGGGTGTGAACATATCCCAAGACCTGTCATGGAACTCACACGTAAACAATGTATCTGCAAAAGCAAACAGGACTCTGGGTTTTATACGACGCAATCTGTACTCATGCTCAAAGAAAATAAAAGATATGGCTTACAAAACCCTGGTTAGACCAGTGTTAGAATACAGCTCCTCAGTGTGGGACCCCCACACTCAAATCCTCATAAACCAGCTTGAAGCTGTCCAAAACAGGGCAGCGAGGTTTGTAACTGGTTGTTGTGCGCCCTCATCGGACGGAGTGGTTGTCCCCTGGACATCGGGAGTTGGAAATAAAATTATCTTCAAAAATCCCGCATTTGTGCAAACCATCCGCACAAATCTTGTCCAGTATATGTTCTTTAACATCTTCAGGAGCAAAGTGGTGTGGTATTTGTCGGAAATTTTTGTGTCTTAATCTCAATTTCTGGACTTTTATCATATCATCGTTCCAGTGATACATCATTGGCATCCATCTTGCCGTGTGTTTGACCATCCCACGCCACGCCGGGACTGGAGTGGCGAATAGGTCACTAGCTTTCTTCATGGCTGGCTAAGGACTCAGTAGTGCCGTGGACAAAGGGCGGCTGTCGTGAGTAACTCTACCGGTGGGGTCAGGTTGTCATATCCTTTTTATATAATTCTTGCAAAATCGTTGCTGAATCTGATATTATAATGTATATTGGCAGTGTGGACAGTGTTGTTCTCCCACTCATCATATTGGGGATATGTCTTCAATCGCAGAACCTTCTACAACGTCATAGAATGCATACAGGTGAAGTGAACAAAACAATTGTGCATGAGATTCCTAACACACCCAACTCAAACAATGATAAACATGATAAACATGACTTGATTAACTTACACATGGTCCCATCATTTGACTTTCATCACTTTCCATCCCTCATGAACTTCATGTTCAGTTTCAAGTATAGATCTCAATCCATGGGCCTTCATCAAAGTGATCACCCGATGAAGCTTGCTATGTTTTACATCTCCTTTTGGTGCTCATGCAAGCGGGGATCTCCACCCCAACCCGGCCTTTATACCAGCCTAAATTTGCGTGCTTAATATGTGAAAAGGCTGCCAGATGGAATCAGAGAGCCATCTACTGTGATGAATGTCAGGGATGGTACCACGTGGACTGTATTAACATGAAAACAATGACATATGATAATTTGGCAAACAATAGTGTAACTTGGATATGTTGCAAGTGTGGCCTGCCTAATTTTTCAGACTCATTTTCTCCAAAACTGATATTGAATTATCCAACTCATTTTCGTGCCTCTCAACTGACAACGAGAGTGTCAATTCATCTGTTGGAAATATTACAGTTAATAGCAACACAGGGCCTAAAAGTCCACCACTTGCAGCGTCCTCACCGAGAGCTGTTGATGGTGTGAGGAGTAATCAATCTTCCAAATCAAAGCCCAAACCTGGCCCAAAACCAAACGTAACAACCTCAAAGTTCTGGTTATAAATTTCCAGGGGGTCAGAAGCAAAATCTCTGATCTAGCGTGTTGTATTGACTTAAATAACCCTGATGTTATTGTTGGTACGGAGACCCACCTGAATGATTCTATCCACAGTAGCGAGCTATTCCCACCCCAATACCAGGTTGTTCGCAAAGACCGTGACTTTGCTGAGAAGGAGGGTCTTAATCGCTGCGAAGAACGATCTTATTGCCACCCATAGGATCGATTTGGAGGTTGAAAATTGTGAACTCGTTTGGATATCTATTGCCATTCAGGGAATGAAACAGATCCTGATTGGGTCCTGCTACCGTTCGCAAGAGTTTGGTAAGGACAAAGAGTACCTTGATAAAATCAAGGAATCTCTTGGTCGGATTAAAAACCCTGACCGTTGCCACATTTGGTTGGCTGGTGATTTGAATTTCCCAGTATTGACTGGGAATCGCAGTGCCTCAAACCAAATCCCGTCTATGCTGGTCTCTCCAAATACATGCTAGAAATAGCAGCTGACTTTGGCCTGGAACAGGTGGTGACCCAGCCCACTCGTATCTTAGACATTTTCATGACAAATAATTCTTCACTGGTCGAAAGGTCCACTGTGATCCCGGGTTTGAGCGACCACGATGGCATACCTTTGATAATAGTTAGCTCCAAACCCAGGATCATAAGAACCAAGCCCAGGAAAGTTTATTTGTTTGATAAAGCTGATTTAAACCTCATAAAAGAGGAACTTAAATCATTTAGTGATAACATCACTAGTAGAAATCCTGCACAGTGTACCACCCAAAACTTGTGGGATGAGTTTGAGGAGAAGATCAAGTCGGTCATGGAGTCTCATGTCCCAACGCAGCACAGTCAATAAGAAAAATTTGACACCTTGGATTGCTAGGAAAGAAAAACGCCTGCTAAAGAAAAAGCAGAGAGCCTTCAATCACATGAAAAAGAGACTAACCAGGACACTCTTGATCATTTCCATACACTTCGCAAACAAACACAGAAAGAAATAAGAAGATCATACAGGGAGTATATAAACTCAATTTGCTTTGATTCAACCAAAAAATTTTGGTCGTATATGAAATCCCTCAGAAGTGATTCTGTGGGTATACCCACCTTAAAAGCTGGTGGTGTGTTGGAATCAGATAATTTAGTCAAAGCCAATATCTTGAATGAGCAATTCAAGTCGGTTTTACCAGGAGAAATCAGATCTCCCTCCATCCCCAGTAGTAATATCCCCACCATGGAGGATATTCATGTTTCGATCGAAGGCGTAACCAAATTACTTTAAAACTTGAACCGCACAAAGCTCCAGGCCCCGACGGTATACCCCAAAAATACTCAAGGTTGCCGCCGAGGATATAGCCCCGGCACTGAGTTTTATCTTCAACAAATCCTTAGAGTCTGGAGAATTACCGTCAGCCTGGCGCAGTGCTAACATCACGCCGATTTTTAAAAAAGGCGATAGAACAGTCGCCTCAAATTATAGGCCTGTTTCTTTAACTGCCATCTGTTGTAAGGTTCTCGAACACATTTTGCACGCCCAAATTATGAATCATTTTGATAAGTATTCCGTCCTCACCAGTAAACAACACGGTTTTAGAAAACAGCACTCTTGTGAATCCCAATTACTTTTAACGACCCATGATCTTGTTCAATCACTTGATAATCGTATCCAAACAGACATGATAATTATGGATTTTACCAAGGCTTTTGATTCTGTTCCCCACAACCGGCTTTTACTTAAACTAAATCATTTTGGCATTAAGTAACAAAACCCACACTTGGATCGCAAACTTCCTTATGCACCGCAAACAGAGGGTCGTTGTCGGGGGTGATAACTCGGCTTGGACAGATGTTGTATCTGGCGTTCCCCAGGGTACGGTGCTGGGACCTTTGCTTTTCTTAGTTTTTATAAATGACTTGCCCCAAAATATAAAATCAGAGGTTCGGCTTTTTGCCGATGATTGCGTGGTTTATAGACAAATAACTAATGAGTTTGATCATACTCAACTTCAAGAAGACTTACACACACTGGTGAAATGGCAAGATACGTGGCAATTGCACTTCAACATCAAAAAGTGCTATGTCATGCGTATAACGGAAATACTATGAATACACACTGGGAGATACCGTCCTTGCAGATACCAACTGCCACCCTTACCTTGGGGTGAATTTATCCAGTAATCTCACTTGGAGTAAACACATAAACCAAATTACATCAAATGCAAACAGAAACCTCAATTTCATAAGAAGGAATCTCTATTCATGCACTAAACAAATAAAACAAACAGCCTACATGTATATGTCATTAGTCCGTCCTCTTGTGGAGTACTCATCATCGGTGTGGGATCCACAGCAAGCTGATCTCACCAACAAAATCGAGATGGTACAGAGGAGGGCTGCACGTTTCGTGTCAAATGACTATAGGCGTACAAGTAGTGTCACAAACATGTTGAATGAACTTGAGTGGTACTCTCTTCAGAACAGACGTACCGCTAACCGGCTCACAATTCTCCAGAAAGCAAGAATGGGACTCCTGCCCCTGCCGGTCGATGACCTCCTTCAGCCACCCGTCGTCTGTCAAGGCACTCACACGCTAACGCCTACCAGATTCAAGCTGCAAATAAGAACTGCTTAAAGCATTCCTTTTTTCATCAGACCATTTCCGATTGGAACAAATTGCCATACCACATAACCACTGTAACTGAACCCATGAACTTTAAGACCCAAGTACTCAACCACCTCCAGAAGTTCGACTAATTAGCACCATCAGCGCACAACAACCCTGATCGTCTGGCTCCACTTGGAGCGTTGACCAGTATACAACCAGATCCAGATCCAGACTACAGCAGGAAGAGCAGCGTCACCAAGATGAAAAAAGACCTCAACTGGCCTGACTTGGCTACACGTAGGAAAGTAGCCCGTCTTAATCTATTTAAATCAGGCTATTGGGGGTCACCTTGCCATACCAACTCAAAATATCCTGCGTCCGGTCCAACGGTCAACTAGACTAACTTCACCAAACTCAAGAAACTTCACACCAATTCAAGCAAATAAAAACTGATATAAACAATCATTCATTCCAAGAACACTGATTGATTGGAATAACCTGCCCAAAGAAATTACTACCATAGAAGAGAAACAAAAGTTCAAATCAGCAGTCAACAAATTGTATAACAACACGGAAGAATAGCATCAAATACGCGCCCACCTAAACCTGCTTGAGTGACTCCTGCAAAGGGGTGTTAGGCAGTATTCATCAAGACAAGAAGACAAGTTAAGTGTTACATTCGTGCTAAGAGGTCTACTGAGTCTCAATTGATATTAACTTATAGCATGATAGGTACACAAGCACCGGGCACACCGACACCGCCTGGCTAATAATTATCTGGTGCAGCAGAGACACTAAAATGAATACACAGGATCGATACACGTGAATTGCTATGCACGATTTTGATATCAGACGAAAATCTTCGGATACCGGGTTAGAAAATGATGAATATCTCCCGTAAATGATTTCGTCTCAAGAAACCAGATGTGGTCTCATACACTTGAAAATACGTGTTGAACAGATATGATGGTCGCTAGAATGCGCTTTGAAAATTGGCCGTGCGCTTTGAACTCAAAACTTGGACCAAAACTCTAATTTTATATTGCGTTGATCCAGTATGTACTACATCGTGTAGTACAGCTGCACTCACTACTAGTTCCAGTAACTGTAACTCGTCGTACCTAGAGTTACAGTTCACTCTATTATAATCTTTTCCACAAATAAGAAACATCACAATATGTGGGCTCATTTTGGGCTCTAAGGATGCAGCTGAGGAACTTTCTCAAGGACAGTTTGGGCATGCACTGGCGATTTTAATCCCATTGTACCAGGGTTTGGGCGTGCTTGGATGATTTTAATCCCACTGTACTAGTCTATACTCCCAAAGTTGAGGTAATTGATCAACATTGATCTCATCTTTTGGGTGGGTTCAAAATTCCCAGGGTTGGCAAAACCTGCAATCTTCATGGGAGTAATTTACTTAGTGCAAAAGTGGTCAAAATATTGCTCTGCAAAATGTCTTGATTTTCATGATTTGGATTTATCATATTGAGCAGCATTCTACTTGTGATGTTTCTACACTGTGTAGAGAGGGTCTACAGCATCTCTGAGGTAAAACTGACAAATACAAGGTATATTTCTATATTTCTTTGCCAATCGTGGCTGTGGATTCAACCTACCATGGCGATTTCTGCCATGAAGATATAGGGTCGATGACACTGTGCCGGGCACAAGCAGCACAAGATCCTACCACCCAGGAAGATACCAGATTATTCCAGCTCGCATCCTTCTCTACAAGAACTCCTACTTTCCTAGGACAGTCATCTGGTGGAACGCCCTCCCAGTGGATGTGATAGCCTCACCTACCTTTGAGGCTTTCAAGGGAGCTGTTACATCTGCACAATCAAACTTCCACCATTGGCACTGTACAAATAATTAAGAGAACACACCAGGTACCACCACCATGATGATCAATTGCACAGTTGGGAAACCACCAACCAACAGTGCACACAGAGCTGCTCACATTACAACCCCATGCACTGAACTGACCAATCAGGTGCATGGATTTTCAAGAAAATTTGTTCTGGACTATGAAAAATGCTCATGCATCTGTTACTTTTGTCCATCAACATTTGACTGTCTCCACTTGTACTTCCTACACAAGTAGCTGGAATAAACCTTAAACTTCCGTAGAAAAACTTTTAAAATCTCTGAAAAACTTGTAATTTTTTACAAAAAGCCCTTGAAATTTGAATAATGTTGGTTCCACTTACACCAGTTACATGTATTTCAATGGGATGTAATTTGAGCTGGTGATGTCATTGGGTTTTAATGAGCTGTGGTTGATTCATTTGCATAAGTTGAATTTGTACAGAAGTTTGCTTGTGATCTGGCCCGTAATTGGTGGCCCATGTTTTTACTTGCACCCTGTAAATACGCAATGTCCAGTTCTCGAGATAAAAATTCTTGAAGTTATTCAGCTAAAAACAGGAAGTGACCCCTTAATGACCTTTGGCCCCCAAAATAAAAAATACCATGCATACATCAGGGAATACTGATTCATGTATGATGGTTTTGATAATTTTGGTTTTTTGACCGGAAGTAACCCCTTAATGACCTTTGACCCCAAAACTGTACGCATCCTAAAGACCCTGGCTAGTAGCAATGCATGTGTGCTAATGGCGACTCTCTGCTATGTAATTTGTAAAGACAGTGATTTTTTGAATATTTTTTAGACTTTGACCGGACATGACCCCTTAATGACCTTTGACCCCTTATCTGAGCACACCCTATAGACACCGACTAAAGTTGAGTCACATGATATAACCATGTTCTCATCGCATGAAATTTGTGGAAGGAGTAGCATTTTTTTTTTTTTTTTATTTTTGACCATTATAGCTAGGTCAAAGGTCACAGCAAGGTCAAAGTCAAATGGAAGGTTTGGCCTAGCCCAGTGGTCTTTTGGGTAAAGTTTGGTTGAAATCTGTCAATCCCTTGCGGAGCTACATGCAGTTGATTGCGGTTGCCAGAAGGAAGAAGAAGAAGAATTGGGAAGAGACAGCACAAGCCGACGTTTGACGTTGGCTTGTAATAAATGATGTTCCACTTTGCCCAACAATTTTATACTTCAGAATATCAAAATTAATATGTTTTCTCCTGAAAAACAACATAGTTTTTAGGCCAGGACTTCTTAAGAAATTCAAGACCACGGTTTATTTGATCGATGTTACATCGACTGTGCCGACCAATCTCACCATTTTTGACTGTTTATTTTGGTTTCACCACACAGAGGTCATGACCTTACGGCGCATTGATTGATCATGTTGATTCTGATTGGACGGTCCCAAGGTCATCACAGTTATGAAATGTACATAATTATTGAATTCAAATGTGACTGAAATTAGTGGTTTCAGAAATCATTGATCATGCCGATTGAAAGTTGCCAAGTTTAATGTTTTACTCTAGGCTGTGCAATATTAATCATGAGCTAAGTTCATTTTGAGAGGAATCAAAAGGAATGTCAAGCAATCAATGACAGCCAGGGGTGGAAGGGGAGGGGACCCACTTTTTAAAAAAATATTCCCCAATATCAGAAAAAGTTACGAAAAAAAAAAAAAATTTGACCCGATTGCCTTCGGAAATTAGTAACAACTGTCGTAAGGGCATGAAACTGAGGTGGGTAGGCCTACAGTCAACATTTGGAGTCAAATTTTTGGAAGGTCGATTCGGAGTCACCAGGGGTCACCTGAGGTCAAATTAGTAAAAACTATCGTATGGGTATGAAACTTGGTGGGTACAATCAACATTTATAGCCAATTTTTGTGAAGGTCATTTCAGGGTCACCAGAAGTCATCTGAGGTCAAATTAGTAAAAACTGCCGGATGGGCATGAAACTTGGTAGCTACAGTCAACATTTGGAGTCAAATATTTGGAAGGTTATTTCAGGGTCACCAGGGTCGTCATCTGAGGTCAAATTAGTAAAAACTGTCGTATGGGCATGAAACTTGGTGGGTGCAGTCAACATTTAAAGCCAAATTTTGGGAAGGTCATTTCGGGGTCACCGGGGGTCATTTGAGGTCAAATTAGTAAAAACTGTCGTAAGGGCATGAAACTTGGTGGGTGCAGTCAGCATTTAGAGCCAAATTTTGGGAAGGTCATTTCGGGGTCACGGGTCACCAAGGGTCATTTGAGGTCAAATCAGTAAAAACTGTCGTATGGGCATGAAACTTGGGTGCAATCAACATTTAGAGCCAATTTTGGGAAGGTCATTTCGGGGTCACCAGGGGTTATTTGAGGTCAAATTAGTAAAAACTGTCGTATGGGCATGAAACTTGGTGGGTGCAAGAAGGTCATTTCGGGGTCACCAGGGGTCGTTTGTGGTCAAATTAGTAAAAACTGTTGTGTGGGCATGAAACTTGTTGGGTGCAGTCAACATTTAGAGTCAAATTTTTGGAAGGTCATTTCAGGGTCACCATGGGTCATCTGAGGTCAAATTAGTAACAATTGTCGTATGGGCATGAATTTTGTGGGTACAGTCAACATTTGGAGTCAAATTATTAAAGGTCATTTTGGGGTCATCTGAGGTCTAATTCGTAAAAACTGTCATATGGGTATGAAACTTAGTGGGTACAGTCAACATTTGAGTCAAATTTTTGGAAGGTCATTTTGGGGTCACTAGGGGTCATTTGAGGTCAAATTCGTAAAAATTGTCGGATGAGCATGAAACTTGGTGGGTACAGTCAACATTTGGAGTTAAACTTTTTGGAGGTCATTTTGGGGTCATCGGGGGTCATCTGAGGTCAACTTAGTAAAACTGTCGGATGGGCATGAATCTTGGCGGGTACAGTCGCCATTTAGAGCCCAATTTTGGGAAAGTCATTTCAGGGTCACCTGAGGTCATCCAGGGGTCATTTAAAGTCAAATTAGTAAAAACTGTTATATGAGCATGAAACGTGGTAGGTAGGGCCTATAGTCAACATTTAGAGCCAAATTTTTGGAAGGTCATTTCAGGGTGACCATGGGTCATCTGAGGTCAATTTAGTAACAGCTGTCACATGGGTATGAAACTTTGTGGGTACAGTCAACATTTGGAGTCAAATTTGTGGAAGGTCATTTCGGGTCACCAGGGGTCATCTGAGGTCAAATTAGTAAAAACTTTTGGACGGACATGAAACTTGGTGGATGCAGTCAGCATTTGCAGTCACATTTTTGGAAGGTCATTTTGGGGTCACCAGGGGTTATCTGAGGTCAAATGAGTAAAAATTGTTGGATAGGCATGAAACCTGGTGGGTACAGTCACTATTTAGAGCCAAAGTTTTGGAATGCCATTTCAGGGTCACCTGGGGTCAACTGAGATCAAATTAGTATAAACAGACAACACTATTCTTGACATTGGCCTATGTATTTTGATCAGTTTCGGTCCATTTGGACCCATTTCTATCCAATTCCACCCGATTCGATTCATGTCGCTAAATAGTAGGCCCTAATTCCCTAAATTGATTGATGTATTCTTATATGCTCTGCAAATGAGATGTGAGATCTGTCACATTGCACAATCGACTCCAAGAACAATTACTTTCACTGTTACAAAAAAGCACAGAGCCACAGCGCCATTGGTGCTCTTGTTTCAAACCGAGGCATTGAAATCATGCATTTAGAGAACATTTGCCAAAAATCATCCAAGATGGCCGATATGGCACAAAATCAAAATTTTGAACTTTTTGTTTCCACAACCAAAAGTTTCAATGTTATTGGGTTTAAGGGGGTACTACACCCCTGGCCAATTTTGTGCCTATTTTTGCATTTTTCTCAAAAATTATAGCGCATTTGTGACAAGTAAGATAATTATGTATATTATAGGGGCAAGGACTACAACTACTGCACTGAAAATTCAGCAACTCAGGGCAAGTAGTTATTGATTTATTGATCAAATATTGGTTTTCCCTCATTTTTGACTGTAACTCCACAACTGTTGTTTGTGCTGAAATAAAGTTTCCAGTGCAGTAGTTGTAGTCCTTGCCCCTATAATATACATATCTTACTAGTCACCAATGCACTGTAATATTTGAGAAAAAATGCAAAAATAGGCACAAAATTGGGCAGGGGTGTAGTACCCCCTTAATATGACCAATTAGTAGGTGTATGCAAACAAATCTTAAGTGTCATTGAAGGTCATTGACTCATTCACAACAATAGGTTATCCACTTCACTCATCATGCTCATATTATGTGTGACTTCTAACAAAAGGTGCTGGTTCCCGTAGTATTCCTCATTCAAAAGAATTCAATGCATGACCTCGGAGTTACCTGCATGACCTTCGCAGGCTATTTTGAAACAGTTATGGTTGCACATTCAGGTACTTCTTTTGAAAGTTCTAAACAAGGTATAGCCAGCAGCAAGTTGTAGATGGTATAGGCCTAAATATAAGAAAACATTTAGGGTTGAAATCAGGTGAATTTCAAATGTGTTAACTAAGGTTTGCCTGGCATACCTAGACTCGCTTGCCAGTCCTATACGCCGTACCTATGTATATTAAGGACTAGTCGGGATTTTACGTCGTCAATATTACTTTCGCATGGACGGACATTTTTTTGCGGGATTCTAGCGAGTAGATTTCTTGCAATATTTGGCTTAATATTTACCATCCAATTTATATCCTTTAATGTACCTGTATATCGTTAGCATATCAAGCGCAGTCAAAAAAAGTTTTTTGATGTTTCTGATCGTCACGATGAAACATTAAAAAAAAACCACGACTTTCTCAGTTCTCCCAGCCATTTTGTTTACTCGTTGTTATCGACGTCACCAATTAGTCTCGACCTCACTTGTGCATGTGGCTGTATCGCGAACACGACTTGACAACAGAAACCGGCTGTAAATGAGGTGGGTCATCTCGTGACTTGCATTGTTTCACCACCGATCACGCTCGCCGGACGAGGGGGTCGACGGCTTGAAAGTATCAGAAATTCCAAGTTTAATTTACTTGGATACATTGAATAAGATAACTATGATTTGGAGATCAGATATGTGAGTACCGGTACCAATTTCATATAAATTGACTGAATTGCAAAAAAAATTGTTGAAATGTTTGAGCTGCGCAAAATGTTAAGTGTGTAAATCCCATTGACACACAAAATGGCATAAGCCAGTCTCAGTGTACAAACGGCGTACACGAGACTGGCAAGCTATAATGAAAGACAAAGATAAAGACAATTTATATCGCGTCTGACGTCACCTGTCAATCAAACACGAGCACGGTTTGTTTACAAAGTGTCGTGATGATGACTTGCTGAACGCGGACGCCTTATAGTTAGTTTTGCACCTTTCGACATGCAAACCATCTCAAAAGTTAGGTCTTTATAGTGGGAAACTTTCTTTGGTGAAGGCACCATGTCCACAATGCCTAGAAAAGCTGCTTTTGACTTGTAAAAGCACGTACTTTTTTCGCCATTTGCTGCTATTCCTTTTCTCCGATCAGCACCAGATAGATCGGTCTTCCTTTACGCGCTGATTAACCTGTGTAAACCAATCAAGGATCGTAATTGACAGTGACATCAGACGCGATAAATTGCTTTAAGGACTGGCTTACGCCATTTTGGATGTCAATTGGAAATACACAATATGGGATACGAGTAATGGCCTACCAAAGGGCTCTGACTGGCAAAAAAAGGACAGTAAAATTATTTTTACTTTTGCAGTTCTGACCACCCAACCCCCCCAACCCCGAAGTTGGTCCTGGATGGACGAAGTTGCATTTTGAGGGCCCTATATCTTTTAAAGTAAAGGAGTCACAAGTTTTCTGATGCCAGATTTGAATTCTACACAAAAAAGTACCCCAGGATACATACTTTTCAAAGTTGTAGGGGTTCCCTTTATACCGTTATGGAAACATCGTCTTTCGCGTTGCGACACATTTTTTACGCTGACCCCCCCTAAATTTCAAATTGATGCCACGGGAAAACTAAATAGAGTATGAAGTTTAACTTTTCAGGATTTTACTTTCTCATCAATATCTACCACCACACAGGAAAAAACATTGCAGAGGTGCTGTGGTTGTGCAGCACCTCATCCCTGGAGTTGACATGGAATGGCTCATCATAATGTACCTTTTTATAGACATACAGGCTCCTAACAGTGGTTTGTAACATTCAACATGTTTGTTATCGCAAAAGGCTTTTTCTTTTGATGGCCTCTCGGATGGCTTTAGTATTTTGTAGGCCGTCCATTCTTGTGACAGGCCATCCAAATGATGGCTGGACGGGTCTCTAGCGAAAGGTTTGATCACCCGTGGGTGAACTGGCATGGAATGACTCATTTTATAGATCCTTTCAAGAGCATCCACACACCGCAGCTTCAACATCAACCAAGTTTCGGAATTTTGTGGACATTCCTCCCAACTTTTACCCCAACATAAACCAACATATCGTCTCATATTAACCTTATGCCACAATTTGTGTTTCAATAGATCCTTTCAAGACTACATCCACACACCGCAGCATCGACGCCAACCCAGTGTCGACATTTTGCGGATCTTCCGCCCAACTTCTACCCGTCATGGGAGAAAGTAAAGGAGGAAGAACCTAGGACAGGTGTGGAGGTCTCTACTGCAGAATGGAAATATGTAGAGCGATTGATTCCACCATTGGAACCACCGCCATTACCAAAACATGAGTCGTACCCGACACCATCAGGATTTATGCCTCCAACAGGTTTGTTTGTTTGTTTACTTTTATTGCAAGACTCCTCTTATCCATCAATGAATGATTTACCATCCCAAATCAAACGCTAGGGGCCCCAGAGGCCCAAATGTTAGAACAAAGGGCCGGCCGTTTCACAGCAAATAAAGTAGCTACAGGGCTCAGATTTGGTACAATAATAGATCTTTAGCATTATATTGTTATAAGAGCCCCATATGGCACATAATATGGGCCCCAGGGCCCCAAATGCTAAAACATAGGGCCGGTCATTATTCTGTAAATAAAGCAGCTACAATGCTCTAGGTTGGTAAATTGATAGCTGTTTCAGCATTAAACATATTATGGGGTGTTAGGGTGAGTTAAGAGTGTCATGGTGGGTTGGGTGTGTGGTTGGGGGTTTAGGGTGTTAATCACAGGCATAGATATTCGTGTTTGATCAAACACAACAGTGCCATCTACATGTAGTTCCTTTCTGTCCTTTTGCTTGTTTTGTCCTCTGTCCCAGGCACCGTCTTGTCTTTATGTTGGATCCCATTGGAAATAAGTTTACACATTTGCAGCTAGACTTAAGGTTATCCTGGCATTTCGGCTTTTTGGTGTCTTTGCTTGTATCCATGTATTTCATATGCTATTCGTGATTGATTATACCCGCATGCGAAGCATGGACGGGTATATTGCCATCCTGTGGTTTCATCTCCTTCTCCTCCATCAAACACATCATTCTGTCAAGGCTAGCGCTAAAACTATATACAAAGGCCCTGGGGCCCATATGTGGTACACTTATGGGCCCTACCTCCGTAGAAGTGCCTTTTGCCCATCTTGGCCCCAGAGGTCAAAGGTCACGGGCCCCAGGGGCCCAAATGTGAAAATACAAATCATGCCGTTTCTCATCAAATGAAGCAGCCTCGGGGCCCGAGTTGGTACACTGATAGCCCTAGGGGTACTCTATATTTACAAATATACAAGGGCCCCATATGTTATATATTATGGGCCCCAGGGGCCCAAATGTTAAAATATGGTGCAACAGATTGACAAGCCTAGCTCTAAAAGTACAAGATCACTAGGGCTCATATGTGGCATATGTATGGGCCCTAAGTAGTAGATGTGCCTTTTGCCCGTTTTGGTCCCAGATGCTAGGGGCCCCATGGTCCCAAATGTTAAAACAAAGGGCCGGCTGTTTCTCAGCAAATAAAGTAGCTACAGGGTTCAGATTTGGTACACAGATATGTCTTCAGTATTATATTGTCATATGTATATGACCCCCATATGTTACATTATATGGGGCCCAGGGCCCCGAACGCTAAAACATAGGGCCGACCGTTACTCAGTAAATATAGCAGCTACAATGCCCAGCTTGAGTCTACTGATAGCACTTAAGAATCATACTTCAACATATGTACATGAGCCCCATAAGTCATATATATAAGGGCCGGCCGTTTCTCATCATATAAAGCAGCTTTATGGCTCAGAGTTTGTACACAGATTGCACCTGAGAACTACATTGTTATATGTACATGTATATGAGCCCCATATATCACATAATATTGGCCCCAGGGCCCCAAACGCTAAAACATAGGGCCAGCTGTTACTCAGTAAATAAAGTAGGTACAGTGGCCAGCTTGAGTCTACTGATAGCACTAGAAAGTTATACTTCAACATAATTATGTACATGGGCCTCATAAGTCAAATATTATGGGCCCCAAATGTTAAAACACAAGGCGGGCCGTTTCTCATCAAGCAGCTTCCGGGCTCAGAATTTGTACACAGATAGCACCTGAGAATCGTATTGTTACTAACACCCACACACCCATCCACCCCACACACGCAGGACTAATAAACAGACAGATCGTATTATATCATAATTGGAATTACCAGCGTGAAGCGTTAAGGCTGTTCCAGTTAAATTACATACCCATTGGCTGTTCCATTTAATTTACATACTCCCTCTGAAATGGCCCCAAAAAGGCTGTTCCGTTTAATTTACATACTCCCTCTGAAATGGCTGTTCCATTTAATTTACATACTCCCTCAGGAATAGTTTCCCCTGAATCATATTGCATAGCTAGCCTGACTGTGAGTAAGAGAGACTGACAACAGCAACCTATGGAGAGTAAGAGAGACGACTCCCCTGGGAGGGGACTTTTTACAATTTCTTTATTTTAAGTGCTACGACAGTGCAACCTACATTCAATTAAAGCTTGTTACTTGGACTTTCACTTTTTACACATACAATTTCTTTATTTTAAGTCCTCAACAAATAAGGACTGTAAGTTTGGCTACACCGATAACATGCGGGTATAGCCGTGTACAAATATATAGCCTTCTAGTTATATTTATTGTTCTTGTCGATTTTGCCGAATAAATATGAATGAATTAAAGGAGTATTTCGTGATCCTAGCATCCTCTTTTTATGACATTTTTCAGTACATATCCACGAAAAAAGCATATTCCCAAAATTTTAGTTGATTTTGATATTGCGTTTGTGAGTTATGCATGATTATGTGTATTACACTGCTCCATAGACAATACGTTGTAATTTCGTTCTGGTGCACCAGAACGAAATTCAAATTTCACGATATCTTTGCTAAACAAATTAATCTGCAAGAAATATTTTGTACATAAACATTATGTAGCCAGAGGTTTCCAGTGATATAAAAATCTCAACTTTTTTGAGAAAAGTGGGGGATGAGGCTGTGGATCACGAAATGCCCTTTTAAGTCTTGCCAATAGGCTAATTATTTGTATGATTATGATAGACCAAAGGTGGATCTATGTTTTTGACAGGGGGCCTGCTCATGAGAACTTTTTGATGGAAATCATCATACATGTACATCGTGGCTTTGAAAGAATACACAAAAGCTTTGTTTTCCATATTATTTACACTCCAATGCAAAGTTTCAGTCCATTAGGCGGTGGTGCCCTATTTAGCATTAGCTTTGGATACCGTATTTAATTATTGTATTTATTTTCCACCGACTTACCCTATACATGTAGATAGAGCAAATGGGTCAGTCCATCTCAAATCACCTAATGGGTCAACCTCTCAGATTTTGTTTAAAATCACTTATATCATAGCCCTATGTGCCAAATGAACACATTTCAAACGGTAGGTCTCTAATCCTTGTCATTTCCGAGAACCGGCCTATTGAAAATTGGGTCAGACCCCCCCATTTTTTGGGCACGCGTGTCGCGACATTAATTTTCTTCCGAGTTTAGACATCCATATCTTCCCCTAGGGATAAGCTACGACTACAAATTGGAATCTAGGGTGTCTTTGACACAAATAACCAGATTCTGGACTCGCAAAAAATGTATCACACCCCCATTTGCTGATATAGACATCTAAAAATGCACGTTCGTGCTGACGCACATGGCAAATTCCTGTTTTGACCCCCCCCCCCTCCTCTTCATACTAGATGTCCGACATCATCTTTTTTGCCTTTAGTAGGCAATATAGGTTCAGGTGTGACCCCCTATAGCAGGGTAGGCCACTCATTGGCTTAATAAAAATTTCGCAAGGGCTCAAAGATGACCCCTCAGCCAAAAGACCCCCTGTTCGTGACCCCATTTGACCTTGTGGGAAATAATCCACCATAACCAAACTCACACAAATGAAAAATACTTGCATGATGTTCCTCTGTACCAGAAATCTTAGTGGTGTCAAGCCATCTTCATGGTTAAATGGTGTTTGAATCTCTCATTGAAATACACAGTAAATTGATGAACTTTGCTTTCTGGGAATTAGAACATTAATGGCAATTACTGTGTGTTTCAATGCGATCTCCAAACAGTCATTTAACCATGAAGATGGCTTGACACCACTTTGATTTTTGGTACAGAGGAACATCATATAAGTATTTTGAATATGTGTGAGTTTGATTATGGTGGCTCATTTCCCACATAATAAAATTTGGGTTGGTATTTAGGACAATTTTGTGTGTATTTCAATGGGAAGTGGACAAAAAGCGTCAAAAAACATCAAATATTCAACGAGCCATAACTCGGAAACGACAAGGAGTTGAGACCTACCGTTTGAAATGTGTTCATTTAACCCATATGGCTATGATATAAGTGATTTTAAAGAAAATCTGAGAGGGTGACCAGCCAACCTTTTCTGAAAATTAGGTGATTTGATATGGAATGACTCAAATTGCAGTCACTCAGCAATCCAGAATTTGTTTTATTGCACAATAGAAGTCTCTCTGAAACTGAAAAGTTTTTATATACATTCATGATTGCTTTTCACAGTCTTCTAATTAACCTTGTCCACATGTCCAAAAATCATAATGAGCTACATGTATGCACTTGTCCTACAGACAATCACTATTTTACCTTCAAATTCATGATTTATAAATAAAACTGCACATAAAGTGTTGACTTGTCATGTTTAAATGTAATTTTAATCATCAAGAAAGATCTACCGACCACCACTAGCTCACTGTACATGCTGTGATGTCATTTCTGAATATTTTTCATTAACCATTTGACTGAGTTTTAAACCAATGATGCCAGTGATCAAGATCTGCATGATCAGAAATGTGAAAGCTACATGCAGCACAGGTTTCTTAATGTGTAGCTGCGCGATGCGGATGTTCCACAGATTTTACTATATTTAGCACACTACCACAGCAACGCTGACAAATGCTAGCGTGTAGGTAGTTGTAGTGCTTGCGGTAACCACCTCAACTCGCCAATTGTAGGTGGATGTTGCTTCTAAAATAAATAAAGTTTTGATATTTTTTTTATTTTTTTTGTTTTCCTGGTGATTTATAAAATTAAGTTCAATATATTGAATGATTTTTTTGTTCAAGTGAAAGAATATTTCCATTCTGTGAAAAATGAAATGTTCCATTCAACTTGGTAAATCCTTGTTGAATGGAACACAGGAACGGTCCATACAGGCTTCCAATTTGAATTTTTGGGAGCCCCCATTTTCAAGGCCACAAAGGGAACCAACGCCAACAAGTGATGAAGAATGTGTTGAAGTTGACAAAGATCTGGGGCATAAAAATTTACATGAATGTATAATATTTCATTCATTGCGTTGTGTTATAGGAGCATCCCCAGATACCCCATATCATGTGAGGAGGACGAGATTCCACAGTATACCGGTTTTCCGAGAGGAAGAATATGGTGGCACAAGACAACTGACCCTGATAACCAGAGTAGATGGGGATATATGGGTAAGTACAGTATAAACTGTATTTAGAGAATAAAGGTATTGTTTTAGCCGCTGGAGTGCATCTATCGTCTCATATAACACGGGTGACATCATTATTTTAAGTAAAACAACGAGGCGAAGCCGAGTTGTTTTACGCCAAAAATAATGATGTCACCCGACTCGCCCGTGTTATATAAGACGATAGATGCACGACAGCGGCTAAAAACAATACCTTCATTCTTAAACACTTCAATTCAAATAAAAATATCATACAAATTTTAATCAAATTAAATCTACATTTTGCAAGGAATTACCTAGGGCTTAAAATTGATCAGTCTCGTTGTTGCTGTGCGCCTCTGATTGGTCCAAATAGCGAGTATGCATATAGCGTTGACGCACACGCGCTGTCCTGTGTGATATAGTGTCATATCACACGGGTAAAGCTGGGTAAGAACCAATAAGATTGCAGGAACGTTCTCAAGTGTTTAAGAATCAATAATAAGCATCCCAAGCATGGCCATAATATATGATTTCCATCAAATGCTGAACTAATATTTGTAATAGCTGCCAGGAAATAATATTTGTAATAGCTGCCAGGAAAGGTTTATGTTAATATAATGAGGTAAAGGACAAGAAATCCCACTGGCTATTTTGTCCTTTTGACATGGAGATCAATGGGGGGACTTAAAGTTGTAATTAATATGACTTTATGTTAAACAACAAATTTGGCTGATTCCTTTTAGGTGTTAGTGGACACGTATGTGTAAACATTGAAAATATGCACAAAAAAATCAGGTTTGAAAAAAATTCACCACTTTTATTTTATAAGATCATACATTACAACTTTAAGGCAGTCACTTTGGGGCCAGGTGCACTAATTAAAAGGATGCAATGAAAGTCAAAATTGGAAATTTACACAGATATGCAAATATGCAGAAATAAGTCATTTTTGTGAATTTTATGGAAATTTCCCCCGTTTTTTTGTACAGGCATTAGCAAAGGAAGTGAAAGACCATCTACAAGAGACAGTGGATCATGTTGATATGGAAATACCATATCAGGTCAACGAGTACACCAGGAAGATTTGGTTTAAAGGCATATTCGTACATGAAATTAGAGATTTTATCCAAAACAAAGGATTCTAAGCTGAGAGAGATGGATCGGAAGAACAATACTGATACCATGGTGACCAGATGACCAGTATAGTATATATTTGATGTTTTCCACTAGCCTGAAACATCATGGCCTCTGCATATTTCTGATCCTGTACAGAGGCTGCCACCATGAACAACTCTGTAATGGCATATTCAGGTAGAATAAATCCATCAGTCTTCGACACTGTGTACATACTGTGTTGCTTTGTAGTGACGACTGAGTTCATATCGTGTCGAACTCATGAAAATATTCTCATGTGACTCTGGTTGTGCGCCATAGCATGACTGACTAGCGATGCCTGTGTACCGCGCTGTTGTGACAAGTTATAAAAACAACAAACTCATTCACAGGGTCAATTTGGGTACAGCTGCACAGTCTCAGTTGCAAAGTCTGTCACTTTTATTCCACATAGTTTTCTCAGTCTTCAACCCAGACAGTTAACAAATAAGGGCAACAGTCTAATAATCAGGGCTCGCATAGTGCCAGCTGGATATCGTGTCAGTCTCCTTCCCAACTGGGTCTCTGCCATGTATATTCGCTTACTGAGCCACATGCAGTTTGGGAACAAGACTAGTCAGAAACTCAGAATATTGTATTTTTGTGATTATTGTAAACAAAAAAGCTTTAAATGTGTTCAAAATTATTTATAAGGTTATGAAAACATTTATAAAATATAACTTCAATAACATTGTGCCAAAACATTTTTGCCAAAATGTTGTCAATATGTTATTGTGAAGTATATTTTGACAAACATTTTTGCATGCGGGGAAATGTAGGAAGTGAGAATTTAAAAAAATCTGTACCCTGACTTTGGGAATATATATAGCCCATTTCAGGTTTAGTAGGCATAGATGTCAGTGGAATCAAAGAGAACAAATCTGAGCTACCTCTGGCTAGTTACAATGCGCTTTCTCTATCGAAAAAGCAACAAGCTCCTATATTGATCATATTGAAGTTACTAGAATGCAATATCAAATTGCTACCAGTTGAACTCAAAAGCACTACTAGGGGGCACCAAGTCAAAAGGGCTTTATCCAGAAATGGTTGAACCATACACAAGGGGTGGGGGTCACAACTTTGGTTTTGGTGGATGTGACTCAACAAATACCCAACTTAAACAAAATTTAACTAAAAACTAAAACATTTTCATGAAATTGAGGGCCATCATAAAACCAAAATGGCTGAAAATGCACCGTTAGTCTAACTAAATGATTGAAATGCACCCCCAAATCTGCCACACCCTCATTTCCACTAAGAATCCCCCTCAGGTTTAGATCAACTTGAGGGGGCTGAGTTTGAACTGCATGTAATAACTTTTAATTCAGGAGAAAGTGGACAGGTTCTCATTTTAAAGGGACACTACCCAATGACAGGAGGAAATTTCAAAATGTCCAATACTTCTGAATATGTATAGCCAGAGGAATACATTGAAGTGGTGTTCAACAAGATTGGAGCAATTGTGAAATTTCTTTGTATCGGGTAGTTTACCTTTTTAAATGAGAATTTGAACACTTGGCACCTTCAACAACTTTCACATCTTTTTCTTATCTTGTGTATGGTTCCCCCATATACGTCACCTGTGGTTCCCCTACTACACTGTAATTGGAACTGGCTCTGTGATTTTAGCCACAACTGAATTGGTAATAGCATATGTGTACATCCATATCAAAATGATGCACTTGTCGGCTGCTATATGTATCTCTTTCTAAATAATAGCTAGGAATGAATACCAGACTCAACTCAGGTGAAGATCACTTTAAATCATCCCAAAGTCACATGGTTTATGAAGACAGAGAACACTCCTTAACCATGTGACTTCAGGGATGATTTGAAGTAACTTCCACTTGAGATGAGTCTGGTATTTATTCCTAGCTATTATGTGAAATGAGACACATGTAGCAGCCGACAAGTGCATCCTTTTGATATGGATGTGACAGGATGTACACATATGAACAATTGCTATTTGGTGGTTTCCCCCCACCCAATTTTCTCCCAAATGCTGTTACTACTAAATACACACACAACACAAAAAGAAAGCGACTTAAGGGATCTGATATTAACGTTTATCGACATTTTCACATATTTTTTGTGGGAGCTGAGAGTACACCAGACATATCGAATTGCATTCTGAATACGAGGAATTTCCTTCTGATATCAAATAATTTTGATTTTTTTGAAATTCGCGCTGTGATACAAATTTTATGACAAATTATTAAAATTTGATATTTTTCACATTTTTGATATATAACAGTCTTCAAAGTTAATTTTATAAATCTAATGATATATTCTTAAAGTGTATGTAGCTGGGATGAAAAGCCTACGATCAGTTGAAAATTTTGACCATTCATTTTGAAGATATACATTTTTTTTTCCCCAAAAGACCTAATTTTGTTGGTGTTTTGGGGAAAAATCCATATCTTTAATACGAAAGGTCCAAATTTTCAATTGAATGTCGGCTTTTCATCCCAGCTACATACACTTTAAGTATCATTAGATTTATCAATTTTACTTCGAGGACTGTTAAATATGGAAAACATCCATTTTTAGCTCATAGGCATCGTCCAGATTTCTGTATGTTTTTTTCTTTCTCTTGCTACATCGTTTGAGCAATGGATCTGGTAAATGGAGGCGGCGATCTTTGCATGATTGTTCATAAATGTTACTTATTTAGCTAGGAAAATTCGGACAGAAAGTGTCATTTTTGGAGCATTTTGTTACGAAAATTTGTACTAAATTTCATGGAATAGTCTCATATGCAAACTGTTTCTGGTGCTTTCATATTACAAACACTGTACAAACTCCTTGATCTGTCTATTTTGTAAAAGAGATGTTGAACTTTACTGCTTCAGTGCGGCTACAATGTTTGCTTTTCAGTGTTGCTTTGCCTTACATTTGGGATGTCAATAGATAAGGCACCAATTGGGCTTGTGCTGTCTATAGGCCCCTACTTCTGTGCGCGAGCCATGAGCAATTAGTGTCTAAAATTCTCCCAATTTGGGCATATTCAGAACTACTGAGTAAATAAAATGAGAGCTAATACATTAATTAGGCTAGGCAAACATGTTACAAAAGTTGTAACAATATCGAGAAGGCCATTATCTGCAATAGCTACCCTATAGACATTTGACAATTTCTGGATTTTATATTGTACATAATCTTAAAATAAAGCACCTGGCAGCTATTGCATAAACCCTAGATATGTGTTTTTACAATTTTGGGTATAAGAGATAAAGTACACATTAGAGGTTTAGGGCAAGAAAACCCATAGGGATAGCGAGCATGCAGAGAAAATATCTTACCCTTCCCAGAATCCTTTGCAACATAATACATCCCCTCATTCCAACAAATGCTCCCATTAGGCCAAAAAATATTGTTGTGTTGCCCTCAAGTGGGAAAATGGGAAAGCTGGGGCGGACGGTCGGATTTCTTTTTTTTTTTTCCAAACCTTCATTTTTTTCAAAATCCCCTCAAATATTATATAGATGCTTCTTCAATTAGGGGACATTTGTCAATTTTGACTTCTGGATACCTGTTAGGCATCAATTAAAGACTAGTCTTTCAATAAAATATTAATTTCAAGTCAAATCTGTAAAAATCATCATTCAAAAAAAAAAAAAATGCGGACCCTGATTTTTCAGGATTTAGGGTAGGGCGGTTGAGGGCAACACAACATTTTTTTTTTGGCCTTACTTTGTACAGGTTTCATTTTTTTCATTTTTCATGTTTTCATTTTGAGAATAGACTGGCTGAACAAGGGTCGCTAGTCAAGAATTAAGCAAATGCAAGATCTGGATGTGCTCTGTTTACTGAGCTATATTTTGTTGACCGTGGCACAACATAGCAAATCAGTACAGAATATTGAAATGGAAGAAATGCATTATGGGAAGTGTAAGATAAATTATATGGCTAGCATAATATAGCATAAATGACCAGAAGGTCTGGATTGGCCTCTTATCAGTATACTGATAACATGGCTATAATTGGAAATCTGAAATAAACACTTATTTTGTAAACAGATAATGCTCTGTGGTTATTTATGGATGGAAACTTAGGAAATTTCTATTAATGAAATAATTAATATATTAAACATACATTTTGTTTTTTCAACGGTGGAAATCCGCTCACAAATAAGGTTTTTAGCTGTTAGGAACCATTTGACATTAAACATTTTGAACAATCATTGCTCTATGAAAAAGGATACAATTGCACTCCTGCTGACCCAGGCTACTGATAAGCTGCATCAAATGTGACCACTAATTCAACAATAATAATGAGCATCAATCTGAGTGACCATTCCCTGATCTGACCAAACAAGGAAACAAGCTGGGTATAAACAGTGCAGGTGCCACTACTACCATCAATAATTGATGTTGGGAGTGACACTAGTCGTCAGGGGGAGGTAAATACCAGTAATTGGGGTAGATTGTAACTACCAGTAAACTATATATTGTGCATAAATATATCTTTAATAAAATACCATGCTTTTAATGGATTTTAACTGTAATTTACTAAATATTGGTAAATGGTAAAACACAGAAAAGGTAAAAGGCCGGGGCACTCAACTTTAGAACTGATGGGTATGTGCCTACCGTGTGTCGCATGAAGTAGGGGCCTATCGGTAAGAAAGCGTTATTTTTAAAAAAGGGGTCATTGGGTACAAACAAAATAAAAAAGGGGTCATTGGGTATAATATTTTGAAAAAAGGGGTCATTGAGTATAAGATTTCAAAAAAAAGGGTCATCGGGTACAAAATTTTGAAAAAATGGAGCAAAATTTGAAAGTTTCAGCATTTGTTTGTTGCATTTTGATGATGCTCTTCTAGAAAATCTAGAAAAAAAGGGGTCATTGGGTAGCCGCAACCAAAAAAAGGGGGTCATTGGGTAGCCGCAACTAAAAAAAGGGGGGTCATTGGGTATGACTTTTAAAAAAGGGGGGTCATCGGGTATAGCCGACTTCAAAAGAGGGGGGCCTATTGACAGGCACATACCGTCACTTCCAAAGTTGAGTGCCCCCCCCCCCGGGGTAAAAGGACAGATTGTTATGGGGGTTATGGACATGATGAGTTAGAAAGCGGAAAATGTTGAATGTCAGGTCAAGGTCATCCAAGGTGAATTGAGTATAGATTGTCAGATTGTGGAAACCATCAAGGTCATATCAAGGTTAAAGTTACTGATAATAGATAGTTGGATTGTCATGAAACTTGGTTGATATGAAATCCCTTCAGCAGCAAACATTCTTAAAGGTTGTCTGAATATAGACTGTTGTATTGTTGTAAAACTCAGAGGATGTGATTTCAATTAAAGCCATTTGTTCAGGTATGAATTAAAACTCGGCAACTTCCGGCCCTGCTTTTTTATACTAAGGCTTTTTTTGTCTGTGATATCTTGATATCAAATTGGGTTCTAAGCTTTGCTGGGTTATTTTTCAATCGATTGCACTCCTTTAGAGGTGAATTTGGGGTGGGGAAAGTACTTATTTTGAAGTGAGAAAAGTCAAAAGTCGTCATGAGAAACAAGTCATTTCTATCGTTTTGCTTGGTTCCCTGTATGCGCTTAGAGATTATTTTGGTCTGAGTAATTTAAGTTGCGAGATCATGGCGGGAATTGACGGATTGCACTATTTTTCTTTGGGAAAGTGACCTTTTATCATGAATTTTTGCGGTGATCTCACGTGATTGGTTGTAATAAATTAAACTTAACTACACTCTTCATCACAGTCCTGTCAACAAACTAATAAAAAATAACAACTGCACTTATAACAAATAAAACCTGCACACAACCACCAACACAATGAATTTCAATTCCTGACCATAACCCTTAACAAATGAGCTACAGCACCATTGGTGCTCTTGTTAATCATTTGCCATAAAATATGTATTATATCGCGAATTTCAAAAAAATCAAAATTATTTGATATCATCAGGACATTCTTCGTATTCAGAATGCAATTCGATATGTCTGATGTGCTCTCATGTCCCACAAAAAATACTGCCCAAACGTTCATACCCCACCCCTTAACCCGTCATTAATCTAAACCTGACACAATCGTGTGCTGTATCTTGGTAACTCCAATTTGCTAACCAAAAGCTCTATTTATGTCAAAGATTTATACCAGCATTTGAAATTTGATGCATTATCAAAAGTTGCAAACCAAAACGATCAGTCAGAATTGGTGGCATAGCCAAGCTCACTTGCCTGCAATGAGTCCCTGTTGTCTATCCCAAGAGCCTGTACAGTGCACGGATTATTTAATTGTTAATTTGAAACATATGAATTGTTACAATACTTTACTGCTGTATGCACAGGGATGGTGCGATCAAAATTACCTAGTGGTCGTTTCAGTATGTCATGGTCATGCTCTGACATTTAAATCTGCAGCTCTGCATGCTCCTTTTAATTTGCAACTTGAAAAAATGGACCAAATTTCACATACTGGTATCAATCAAATTGGAGCTAACAAGTTTCTGCACAACCATTATCAATAAAGTTGTCTTTTTTGTGTGTGTTGTATTTTAATATGATAGATACAGGCATAGATTCATCAATATGTCACAGGCTAAAATATGATGAAAAGGCTATATTAAAAAAATCTTGTGTCTCAAAGTGCTTCTGAAAACAATTTTACTAACTTGTGCGGGAGATTCGAGACAAAAGATTTTTTTAATATAGCCAAACCTCATTGAAATTGGATTTTGGTCTGAGATCTATATGAATGATGCTGAAAGCAATTAATGAGAAGACCTATGAATGACTTACTCTTAATTGCTATCACATAATTATGCTACATGTATATGAATGATGTAATTTGTAATAAAGACACTACAAGAGTAAACATCAACATCAAATTTTCTTGTTATAATTTATTACTTCATATTTTTTCACATTTTTTTCTTTGATCATAAAATTGTTAAAAAAATATACACATGCTTTATAGTACTACATGTATGGTTCCTATTCATTTTCAATTTGATTAATTATGTATCTCTTCCAGTTTGGCTCGATATTAAGATCGATCTTTGCTACCATTCCTACTAAAAAGGAAGATGCACTAAGCAATAACAAGGAAAAACTGAGCAGTTTTGTCCAAATCGGACCTTACACAGATTTACTGTCAAGCCAGTTTGGTATAGATAATAACAGGTTTGATTTTGGACCTCATCAGCTGATTTCTAATAAATCTGGACATCCCGATTGTTTAAACATGATCATTATCTTCTTCACAGAATTCCTAATGGACCTTTTTGGTAAATCCCATAAGCTTTTGCAGGTTTACCTCTGATGTCATCACACTGATGCACACATCATTACTGTGCACTTCACAAGCTTGAAATGTGCAGTAATGATGTTCACTAACTGATGTGCACATCGGCGTGACGTCAAATTACAACATCTCGGGGCTACCCGCAAATGTCAATGGGATTTGAGTTTTTTTGCCCACTGCACATCTTTACTGCACACTTCACTAGCTTAAAATGTGCAGTAACATTAGTGTGATGTCAAATTACAACATCTTAGGTCTACCCACAAAGGCTTACGGGATTTACCTTAAAGGTCAATCAAAGTACACTGAGTTGTTGTATTTGTGCCCACTTCAAGGCTCAGTCTGGACATATTGATTCTGATTACTGTAAAAGTGGCAAGTGTAATTTTTCGCGCTTTGTCGATTAATTAAGGGCTGGGGTATGAACGTTTGGACAGTATTTATTTTGGGACATTAGAGCACATCAGACATATCGAATTGCATTCTGAATACGAAAAATGATTTTTTGAAATTCGCAATGTAATACACATTTTATGGCAAATGATTAAAAATTGATATTTTTGATATTTAACAGTACTCAAAGTAAACTTTATAAATCTGATGATTTATACTTAAAGTGTATGTAGGTGGGATGAAAAGCCGACGATCAATTAAAATTTTGACCTTTAGTATTGAAGATATGAATTTTTTCCCAAAACACCAACAAAAATTAGGTCTTTTGGGGAAAAAAATCCATATCTTCAATATGAAAGGTCACAATTTTCAATTGATCGTCGGCTTTTCCTCCCAGTTACATACGCTTTAAGAATATCTCATTAGATTTATAAAATTTACTTCGAGGACTGTTATATATCAAAAATGTGAAAAATATCAAATTATTTGATATCAGAAAGACATTCTTCGTATTCAGAATGCAATTCGATATGTCTGATGTGCTCTCATGTCCCACAAAAAATACTATCGAAATGCTCACAACGCTCATTCCAGATCCCTTAATGTACCGTGAAAATTTCCACTTTTACTGTTTTACAGTACAATGTGTGTAAAACAAGATCATAATGTTGTGAATGAATATAACTAATCAAAGACCACTGAATGAGAAGCATATATCAATACTCTGTATGGCACATGTAGATATATTTGATATTGAACTTTGTTGCTATTCCATGGTCACATGTTTGATGTTGGAACTCGTCGGCCATATTTCTGGAAGTCTATCCCTTTTTCGTGTGTGACTCTCATAACCTGGCCATGATGTTCATCCTCTTCTACTAGTCTCATAAACCCTTCAACAGTCCTGGAAACTCTGTACACAGAAAAAAGAAGAAATATTAGGACAGTCTAGGATTTCTGTAAAAAAATAAATATCTACCACATTGCTTTAATTAAGGGTAGACGAGGTATTGTTGGTCGAAGCAACCTAAAAATCGATTTTCATTATCCAGATCAATATATTATTGAAAATTAACACCTTGATGTTTTGCAAAAGTTCATTCTACAAATCGTATACTTTGCAAACTTGCTTAATTTATTGTTGTTAATGAGTTATGTACGTTTTACAAAAGTGTTGTTGTTTCAGCCCTCTTTACAACGTAACTCAAGAACCGCAGCACCTATAAAAGTATATCTGTGATATTTTAATTCTTCTACATGCTCGCTATGAATTGAGCAATGCAGTTTTTGCCAAAGCTCACTACCATTCGTAAGATGCTGTGAACTACCAAATCACAACAGTTTAAAATAATTAATAACCTTAAAGCATTTGCCACAATAAGCATTATGCCATAAAGCTCCCAATGTAATAAATAAATTTTTATTAATAAAATTTATATAGCACCTTTTTCCAGATTTTGGGTGATTCAAAGTGCATCACTGATTTTGAAATCAGGAGGAAACTGGACTAGATCCTGGTTCTCATCATTGTCAAAATGTAGTTTGAGAAAGTTTTCTTTGTCGCTCTACACCCCCCACTTATTGAAAATTTTAGTCGGTTGGCAAATAATATTTCCATCCCGATACCCCCTGTTTGACAATATCTCACGCCAAGCAATTCCAAAAAAATTCACAGCCCTGTTATGGCCAATTCATTGTGGAACAGTCTCCCCATGTAACATTGGGGAGACTTCAATCATTAATTTTATCTTATTTGTTTTGCGTTCTGATCCATATTTAAAATAACATAATATTTATACACTTACGGCAATGGTTTGACATTTTCCATAAAAGCTTTTATCATGGGATCATCCGCTGCTTCATTCAGTAATTTAGTTTTGGTAAGAATACTAGTGTTCGTGTAGGTTGGACATAGAACATTACATCTTATATTGTCTGCAGTAAATGCTGTGTCATATTGCTGTAAAATAAGCAAATTATACCACAGAGTATAGATTAGATTGAACCTGTGCAAGCATATACATTATAATGCTGTGGGAAACTGCCATGGTGGACTGTCATGCATGGGACCAAAATACCTCCAGCAAAGAGGAAAGAACAAAACAAATGGATGCGCTATAGCTTGCATAATTTCAAGGGTTACACTGTAAACTGAAAAGGTCCTAAGAAGGACAAATCAACCTAAGAGTTAATACCCTATTACAATGGGGAATTATCTCTACACTCCTTTGTGCCTCAATTCAACTTAGGCAATGTTAGGTCACTAAAGAATTGAATTTAGGGCACTTTTTAGGACACCCACTTCACATAATAATGGAACCACTTCACTCCCAGGAAATCCACTTGAAGTGAAGTGGCTGTCCTAAAAGTGAAGTGATTGCCTTTGTTAAGTGAACAAATAATTCCCCATTGTAATAGGGTATTAACTCTTAGGTTGATTTGTCCTTCTTAGGACCTTTTCAGTTTACAGTGTTAAGAGCCAGAAAGTCTCACGATGTAATACATTAAGAGTTGCATCTTTCTGCTAATCAATTCATGCAAAAGTCACAGAACTTACAGTATTGTAAAGATTCCAATCACGCTTTTATATAGTATATACTTGACTTGAATCGAGTCCATGTGGACAAATGACTCGACATGGGAAAATTTTCTGGACACGTGACCAATGCGTATTAATGTGAGTGTAACCTCGAGCCTGATCCCTGACACCCAGGCGGTGACCTCGCTATTCAGGTCTTATTAATTTTGAATTGGAATAGTATTCTTGGCCGTAATTTCGATAGAAATTTGTGCATTGCAAATGTATTGAATATTATGCAAATCTAATATCTTCACAATATCATCAAAACATAATTTCAAAAATATCTACCTACGCGAAAAAATATTATTTATCTACGGAAACTCTTACCATAATATTATTAGCTTGCGACAAGTACCTTATCTTGCATCAAAGGAAGAATTCTTCCTATTCAAATACATTGGTAGACCACCCGCTGTGCTCGGGTCCCATCATCATACCATAATGCAAAATGCAAATGGGTGTCACGTGTCCAGAAAATTTTCCTGTGAAAAAACACATATTAATTTTGACTAACTCACAATGAGATTTTTGGTGAAGCCTATAACTCCTTGTTTAGTTGCTGTGTAAACTGGACCATAAGCTTGGCCAACTAGACCTAAAAGAAACAAACAAGCAAAATATTGGTACGTTACAAACAGACAAAGTTTGAATTCTTGTGGTTCTGGTGTACCAAAATCAGAGGAAACAGATACAAGCCCAAAATAAGCTGATTTGTTCACAGTTTTAACCCTGAATTGAGCCTAAAGTCAGCCCTGTGGGCACACACCTGCGACAGAACAACTATGCCAAAGAAAACATTTTACAAATTTAATAAATTGCCTTCTTTATGAGTTTTACCTGCCATAGATGATATATTTATAAGCAATCCTCCATTACCCCCTGGGTTAGATTTGCTAAGATACTGCCTTGCCAAGAAGGACCCATTCACTACTGCTTTCTGAAAAATACAATTTAAAACAAATAAAATACCCCTCTCATGTATAGCCAGTCAGCTGTCAATTTAGATAAAGTTTTTATCTAACAGTCTATAATACCGAATTGATTAATTTGTTTTAAACAATTCATTGATGTTAGCACTGGGTATAGTAGCCATTACTGCCAGTTGACAGGAAGTCTAGAAAGTTACATTTCTTGTTCCAAATTTCCAATACAAATTTGCTGAAATAAGAGAATTTGAAAGTTTCCGCATTAGGCCTATTTTGTGGCATTTTGATGATGCCATTCTAGAAAAGAAAGGGGTCATTGGGTAGCCGCACATAAACAAAAATGAGGGTCATCGGGTATGACTTTTTAAAAAGGGGTTATCGATTTCAAAAGTCATTTGTAAAGTTGAGTGCCCCCCCCCCTTCCCCGGGACCTTAACCTCCCACAGAGGGAGTGTGAATTTTAAATGGGGTGACCTGAATGATAGACTCCATTTGAAATTCACACTCACTTTGTTAATGTCATGCATTTCACAGCGGGTATATGGATTCCAACTAGAATAGCCCAATGCTTACCAGATTGATGTCTATCATGGTTGACCAGGCAGCCTCATCCCCAATGCCAGCATTATTCACAACAATGTCAAGTTGATTGTAGTGTTCCTGTGTCTTCCTGAATGCATCTAATCAAAAGGAATTACAACACAGTTTTGATGTATTCATTGTATTTATAGCAGTTTGTAAGGGAAGTTTGGGAACAAACCAACAGTTTCATAATTAGGGATTCAATCATGTTTCGAGCGAAGTAAACCACGCAGACGCGCGGGACGCGAGTTGTTAAACGGTGATGAACAATGGTGAAACATGATTGAATCCCTTTCAACAACGAAAATAAGCTGAAGATCGTATAATTCACGATTATTTCACGAGGAAATGTCAGTTAATCATTGTCACTAAGCCTTACAAAAACTTCGATGATTTCTCTGTTAATATCATCAATAAAACTACAGAATAAAACGGCAAAGTTTAGCCGCTATCTGAAAATACTGAATTCAACTAGTAAGCTTGCATACGCACAAAGGTTCCAGGCATGACAAATTTTACTCGCTCTCGCAGTAACGCGCGTAGTCTCGCTCGCGTTCAGCGTATACGCTACAGTAAAAGTGTGGATTCATCACGGATTAACAACGGTTGGCTCCTGTACAAAGGTATAGGAGGAGTTGTTGAATGTCCTATAAACAAGTCAGAGGAGGGGGTAGAAAGTCTGATTACATTGTAAAAAACTAGTTAAAATATTGGTCAAAGTTGATCTTTTTAGGTTGGAATTTTCAATATTTTACAATAATATTGTAGTAAAATCATATTTCTACCATAACCCCTCTAAACTGAATTAAGAGGTATGCCCTTGGACAGATTTAATGGTATGCGCCCGTATTCAGTACTAAACGCAGCCGTCACCAATTAGGCGACCTCTGACCTCTCTGAACCATGATGTGTTTACGTTTGGATATTGTTATGAGAAGATCTTATTTTTCTGTGATTTGGATTGCATCGAAGAGCCAAAACAGCGGTAATTCGTAACTAATTCAGCCATTTACATGGTAGGGAGGACGATTATATAATATAGCTTGCATGGGATGATTCCAGGGAAAGCTTACGGGCGCACACCACCAATACAGCGTCCCATTGAAACACACGTGAAAACACACCTTTTCCGTATGCGCGATTTTAGGCCTTTTTCGGCAACAAATTGACTATAAAGTACTACCAATCGATTGCAAATCGATGAAAATTTAATATATGTTTCAATGTACGGGTAGTCTTGTGATTAATTTTCGAGATACGGGCGCTTAAACAGCACCATGACCATTTTCGACCCCTTCTATACCCTGAAAACCCGTTTCTGGCCATTTTTCAATCCGCGGGCCTACTTTATTCAAAAATTGTGTTTTGCACCTTTTGGGGCGATCCAAGTTCATGTATAGGTCTCAATGTTTTATTTAAGCTATAACATGCTTCTCCTTTTCCTTACAAGTCCACAGAAAGACCCAAAGTACCTCTAAAAGATCTCGATTTTACCGGAACTCATCCACATTACATCGTCATGGAGTGATTTGGTGGTGTATGCGCCTTATAAAAGACATAGTTTCAAAATCGGTTCTTTTTTTCATAGATTTTGAAACTTTCTTAACTTTTGAGTTGAATCCTCAAGTTTTATTACTCTAGGACATATAGATTTGAAAAATGACCTTTGTAGTCATGCGTCCAATACAGAAAATATACAGTTTTTGTGATTTTGACCATTCTAGCAGGGATGACCATTTTCTTCAAAAACGTCACTCGCATCAGCGTCTTTTGAGTGGTATATTTGCATTTTTATTTCTTTAAACGTAATAAAAGTAAGTTTATACATTTTCTACACATTCATATTTTTATATTAAGTTTCATTTTGCCCCCCCCCCCGAATAAACAACTGACATTTGATTAGTTTTAAGGACACGTGGCTCAAATTTAAACATTATATTAAATTAATCAAAACTCACTAAAAACCGAATTTGTTAACTTTTTAGCTCTTTTTCATCACTTTCATGAACTTTAATAATCCGAATTAAGAAAATTAAATCATACTTTCACTTTAAAGAGCTGTAAAATCATTAAGTGATTTCTTAAGAATTAATTCAGACCATAAAATCGGAATTTTACACATATCTATCCTGTTTTTGACCTGATTTCTATGACAGGCCTAATTCCGCCAATATGCCTTATAAGGGCTCACACCATCAATACAGCGTCCCATTGAAACACTGCGTGAAAACACACCTTTTCCGTCCGCGCGATTTTAGGCCTTTTCGCAACAAATTGACTATAAGGGCGAGTTTCCCGACAGGAGTCTTATTAAGCCGTAGTCTTAAGGTGGCCTTGAGGCTACTAAGCCTAGCCCGCTCTCGAAGCCCGAGTCTTAACTCTAGCCGGATTTCTTCAACGCAAATTCAACCTAGTCTTAGTGGCCTTGTAGGCTTAACGCTTGACAACCTCGTCCCTTTCAACCAGCGATTTAATTGTATAGGCTGTTGGAGGTAGATGTACATAAGCTGTGGTCCTCACGGTTTACCGTACTAACAAGGTTGCCGTCTCATTATCGCAATGTTCCCGGCGCAAAGACGAGCCTGGACCCGCGGTCTTGTGCTTGGGCTTATACCGTACACAACTTGATGCAAGAATATTGTGTCTGTTTTGTGTCTTTTATATTGTATTATTTTATTTCCACTTGGCTTTTTATGAGTCCAACTTGTATGAATGATACGTCTATGCTTTATACTCGCGATTCTTTCTTTGCATCCCAAAAATGGTAAAACTGTAAGCCTAATGGAAAGGAATCTGTGATTCCCCTAAAAAGGAAAGCAACCAACGTGCTATCTACTGCTGATATCAGTAGTCTTCTCAGATCTCACATGAAGTTCTCTGTTGGTACAATATTTATAATTATTTAAGATATAGCAATATTATATGCACCTTATCCGTAAATTCAGTTTTAATACTGCATGCATTATTGTTTCGTGTCAAATATTTACTATATCTTTACCAATTTTGTCCTTCTTCTATTGTATTAAATTGATGTCCAACCTGGTATAATATAGGCACTCCAAAATAATATTGTAATAGGCCTACTTATGAAAAGTACGAGTATCAAACTATTAAGGTTTGGATAGGGACAGGTGGTATCATATAGGTCTTCATGATGACGATGATGATGATGATGATGATGATGATGATGATGATGATGATCATGATGATCATGATGATCATGATGATGATGAAAGAATTTTTTTAAATTATATTCGTTGTTAAAAAAACCATCATTCAAAATGAGTAGGTCTTATGATAGCAACAGCTACTTAAAAAAATTCAACTAACTCAAATGAACACTAAAATAAAATGCTGAAATTTTCAACTAAATCGAACAATTACTTACCCACAGTGGCGTAACTAGACATTTTCATTTGCTGGTGGGGTGGGGGAAAGCGGGGGCAAACATGATAAATGAGGGGCAGGCATCGTTCATGCTGTTTGGGTTTGTAAGGGGTGGAGTGGGTCTGAGGAGTTATGGGATCTGCTTGGAATGTGTCCCCAGAACATTGGCGTAGATTTCTTTTTGACATGGGGGGATGGAGGTGGAATTGAAAAAAAAAAATGGTACAAATGCCATATTTAAGGTATTAAAGCTGGTGGCATATAGGCCAATGGTACAAAAGTGGGATAAATGCAATTTATTTAACCTTAAAAATTGAGTTTTTAAGGTTTAAATGACCAAATAATGAGGTTAATTAATAACTCTCAGAAGTAGGCCTAATTTACCTTTTTTCATGGGGGGGGGGCCAGAGCTCCCCCGCTCCCCTAGTTACGCGACTGCTTACTCATGTTAATTGAAAGACCGTCAAAAATATGAAAGATAAACTTTGCGTTACAATTTAAATAATTTGTAAATTGAAATAGACCAAGGCTTACGACCTAAGACCTGCTCTGAGGCAGGGCCAAGAAAAGCCGCTGTAAGCCTGGTCTAACAGGCTTGCGTGAGACTACTGCTACAGAAGACTGATTTCGAGAAATGTAAATTTTACTGAAGCCTGGGGCTAATCCTACAAGCCTGGCCCACGGGCTAACGAAGCCTCGAGGCAATGGTAGCCGTGCTTCGGGAAATACGTTTTCAGTTAAGCCTGGTCTTACGACCTCTTAAGCCTTGAGGCTAGACAAGCCAATTGCTAAGCCACCCGTCGAGAAATTCGCCCTAAAAGTACTACCAATCGATTGCAAATCGATGAAAATTTAATATATGTTTCAATGTACGGGTAGTCTTGTGATTAATTTTCGAGATATGGGCGCTTAAACAGCACCATGACCATTTTCGACCCCTTCTATACCCTGGAAACCCGTTTCTGGCCATTTTTCAATCCGCGGGCCTACTTTATTCAAAAATTGTGTTTTGCACCTTTTGGGGCGATCCAAGTTCATGTATAGGTCTCAATGTTTTATTTAAGCTATAACATGCTTCTCCTTTTCCTTACAAGTCCACAGAAAGACCCAAAGTACCTCTAAAAAGATTTCGATTTTACCGAACTCATCCACATTACATCGTCATGGAGTGATTTGGTGGTGTCGCCTTCACGGCAGTGATAATCTTCTATTTCTGCAGCTTGTGATAGGAGTTTTTCTTGGCTCTTGCGGAGTGAGTGTGGGACATTTAAAAATCGTCGATAACGCTAGCTACATGTAGCATTGCAGAATCAATCATCGAGTATAAAACTGAATTCAGTCAATAAAGAATAAATAATAGGCCTATCGCGATCGCTGAAGAATGCATACATGGGAAATAAAAGTGACATAAACTGATCAGTGCTAAATTTGCATACACAAAGTGAAGTAGTGACAATATGAATATTAAAATGATCATGATCATGAATAAGTGCACCTTTCGCGATTGCTTACATACATTGTTACACATCTGAATGACTATTGGTATTGCCAATATTGTGTTGTTGTGCTGATTTATGCCAATTGCTTGACTCATCATACAATTGCGTATTTATTTACTATATTTTTTATGTGTCCCTGCTAATGACCTTCCACCATGATTGCGCAAGGATTTTTGATTCATCCCCTTATTGCCGGTACACATTTTTGCTAGATATATTTTTTTATGTGTCCCTGATGATCTTCCGCCTTGATTGCGCTAGGATTTTTGGTATCATCCCTTATTACCGGTGCACATTTTTGACAGATATATTTTTATGTATATTTTTTATGTGTCCCTGATGATCTTCCACTGTGATTGCGCAAGGATTTTTGTATCATCCCCTTTATGGACAGTGCCCGGGGGACAGTGCACATTTTTGCTAGGTAGGGGAGAGCGGGGAGTGTTCGCCCTATTTTTTTCTGACCAGCCTAGCGATGTCAATTTTAAGGTTAGGGATGATCTGATTAGCCCATGTGAAAGCCCTATGTCTTAGCTATACACGACCACAATCCCAGACCTATAGGCCTTACAATAGCAACAGGATAGAGCAAACAAAAAAGTTTTGCAAAGTGGCGAACTTGCCCCATATTGGGGCAGGTTCGCCCATATGGTGGGGTAAGTTCACCCTAATCACAAAAAGGTTTAAACATTGCATAACAATAACATATTCAATGCAAACATTTAGCAAGAGTATACAGGGCATTCATTCTCTTCTGGGGAGTCACTAGATTTGTTGCAGGGGTCGGGTCAGGGTAAAATATAGGGGTCCAAAGTGAGCTTAAACGTATCATGTTTACAACTTCGGGGAGAAATGGATTAGGACATAAACTGTGGTATGAGTAATACCGATATCACATAACTTTAAAAGAACATGTTTTTCATAGTTTTACCTTGTTTAATGGTTTAATTATCAATATTTTGCATAATACGCGGATGGGGCAGGTTAGCCTCCAGTTTGGGGGTAAGTCCGCCTGGGAAGATATAGGGCTAACATGCCCCATCCTCAAAAAAAGGGCTTAACGAGCCCCTTGTGCACATTTTTGTATTTTCTTCAGGGTATGCAAAACACAAATCGAATAAGGAGATTATAACTGCATTAAATCTTTGACAAATCCCATATGTTCCCAATACAGATTTCCATTAAAACCATCTGTATTTATGTATCAATGATGATACAACATTATGAATGCAAGAAAAATTACGTTTTGGTGTAATTTTTTTTTGTTTTGGCTGCAGTTCGATGAACACGTCCCTATATGTCGCGTAGCTAATATGAGAAGTTTATAATGACCTATGGCACCTAATTTTGCCATCACCAAATTCCCTGATAGCCGTAGTGCTGAGAAACAAGGGGTGGGCGAACCTGCCCCTAGGGCGAACACTCCCCGCTCTCCCCTATATTTTTTATGTGTCCCTGGCCTCTTTTAAATTACATTAGTGATTTTTGGTATCACTTTTAAGAGTCCAACAGCTACTTGTAGGAGTCCAATTTCTTCAATCATTACATTGTTTGTGTTGGTTTATTATGAATAGAGTTCACGAAAGTTAAATAGATGTGTGCAGTCTCAATTATTCTTCTTTAAAGTAAATCCTAGTTAAAATATATGCAAATCAGTGTGTTGTACCCTGGTTATTTGCCCAATCTAAACTTTGTAGATCTCACTGGTCTTCCATTGGCCAAAAACGTTCGCCCGCCATCGCCGCTCGGTCCGCCGGCCCTTGTGATACCACGCCCAACGAACCCGTTTTACCAAAATATGTTACAGGGAGGAAGGGGGTCAGCCACCTAACAAAAGCACTTTCATTGATAGGATGTCATCAAACTTTTGGTTTGTTCCCTAATTGTGGTATTCATATCTGACATAAATCAAATTCCTTAAATAAAGGGCAGTGATTTAGACTACTTAAGAGATTAGATTTATTTATAAAGAAATATAGCTAGTCTTTTAAATTCGCCATTTTTAGGCAAAAAAGAACAAAATTTCTTAAATAATGTGACCATAGATTCTGCAGACTCTTCTGAACATTTTGATATGTGATTTGTCCATATGAAACATCTGTCCTACAAAACCGTTAAATAGAGCACTTTTGGCTGCATGGCCCCTGTACTTCATTTTGATGTCCGATCTTGTCTTTATCAGATTATTTTCACATTTCAATGCCTGCCCTTACCAAACATGAATGCCTATTTGGCATATTCTGTAGCTATTCGCCAAGCCCTCGATTGCTAAGGATAGCGGTACTAGGTGGTCACTAGCACTCAGCAGCTAATGAATGCCTATAGAGCTGGTTCACAGGCATTCCGAATGCCTCACAAGAATGCTTCCGAATGCCTATTTACTCATTAAGCCCTCAATAAAGTTCAATACTATTAACTTAGGCATTCCTAAGCATTCATAACTAAGTGGTTCTAGGATTAGGCGGTTTGCTATAGGCACTCGGTGACATTCGGATAAGTCATAGGCATTCCACTGAAAAAATTTCTAAGTATTAGGCATTCGGTTAAAAAAATTTTAAGTAATTAAGGCATTCCACTGAAAAATTTCTAAGTATTAGGCATTTGGTTTAAAAATTTCTAAGTAATAGGCATTCTGTTCAATTAGGCATTCTGCTAATAGCCTTGACTAGCATTCCTTAGTGGTTGACCCAAGGGTCAAACAGGTGCATGATGGGAATATATTTCTAACTGCCATTTTTGAACTGGTGTGAATGCAGAGATGATGGAATCTTTATCCTTTCATGTTTCCAGCTTTATTATAGGCCTTATTTTTCCACTTTTTACATTTGGGATATTACATGACAATGCATATTATGTGGACAACATCATACATGTATGTGATCCATGTAGTTATCTTTGTGTGCAATATAATATGTCACAATATGGATGGTGTATGTATAGGTAAGCTTAAATATGACTAGATGTAATGTAGGCAGTTTCTTGAAATATGGAAGGAGAGGCTACTAGTTAGTATGTATATTGGGGCATTATTATTATTAATAATAATAGTGTACATTTATACCACACACAAATCCACTAAAAAGCACTCATATGGCGCAAGAAGAGCTCAAGCAAAGAGCTCGAAACCTCAAACAATGAAACCAAACAACAGTGACAAATTAACGGTACATCATTATGTAGTTTTTGTGTACGTATTTATAAACACACTGATCCCAGAAATCAGGCTGTATTTGCAAATGAACTTCAACCTGATTTCAACCTCTGCATTAAATGTTGGTTGAAATCAGGTTGAAATTTCAACCTTGTATCAACGTTGAAATTTCAACATGATATCAACTAATCTTTAGGTTGAAGGGTTGAAATCAGGTTAGGTTGAAACTTCGATGTTGTTTCAACATTGATACAATGTCGAAATCCTAACATGTGCACACTGGGATATATGTTACTCAATTTTCAGTTATGAATTTGATGCAATTTAGTGGCTCTTGCTGATGCACATGGCTCCGGGATATGGCTATATACTTGCTGATATATTCAAGTTCAATTTGTGCATATTCTTAATCCTTCTCCTAGAATTCCTACAGCAACCCTATAAGATAGGGGTTCAAGTGCTATTTTTGAAAAAAAAATTATGAGAAATCATATGGAAAAGTATATATCATGAGCCTCATTTGATCGGAAAAAACATTAGGGAAATTCTCGAATGTAAGTTCATACGTGCTGGTAATTAAAAAAATTTGTCTTTTTTACTTTGACTTTGTTTATTATGAAGGGAACAGTTTGGACCTCTACATTGTTTCCAGGAGTCAATTTGGAGAATTACATCAAAGAATAAAAAAAGATCAGCTAACAACCATAACAGTGATAAGCTTTCTGGTGTTTGCAGGAAGTTCTAATATTCGTTCATGGGTCATGACAACTGTGTGATTAGAGGGCTAAAGCAATTACCTTTATGTGATGGGAATTCATTGAAGCATAGTTTACATTTGAATTGGAAGGTCCAAGCCTTGAATTTACTCACATTTTTACCATAGACAAAAGATGCAGTGATTTATCCATCGGATGTGATTTAGCCACCAGATGTTTACATCTTTGCGTTCACTCAATTGATGCCAATACTGAATTATAAGCTGATTGGACAATTATATCGTTCAACCAGAAGAACTTGGAGTCCCATTTTGCTTGACAAAGACAGGGGACAGATGCTGTACAGAATTAAAATGCCTCTGCGTCTGTCACAATGCATAAAAATGGAGTATATTCTGGGCTTACCATGTGCAATTTTATGCAGCGCATTATATTCCTATTCCTCACTCTCATTATATAATGGTTTGAGTGCTTCACCTGTAGGTGGTTGGAATACCTATAAGCGGTTGAAATACCTATAGGCGGTTGGAATGCCTATAGGCGGTTGGAATGCTTCCTAGGCGATTGGAAATTTCTTTGGCGGTTGGAGTGCTTCATAGGCGGTTGGAATGCCACTATGTGGTTCGAGGGCTTAGCTCATTTACATATTTCGCCTATGAGGGCTTATGAACCACTTGCCAACCACTTACGAACCACTAATAGCGGTTGAGGGCTAATTAAGTGGTTCGAGTGCTAACCTGTAGGCGGTTGGAATGCTTCTGAGGTGGTTGGTATGCTTCCTAGTGGTTGGAATGCTCCCTAGCGGTTGGAATGCTTCCGAGGCGGTTGGAATGCTTCCCAAGCGGTTGGAATGCTTCCTAGGTGGTTTAAATGCTAGGCGGTTTGAATGCCTCCTTGGTGGTTAGAATGCCTCCTTAGTGGTTCGAGTGCTTAGCTCATTTACATATTTCGCCTCTGAGGAGGGCTTATGAACCACTTATGAACCACTTATGAACCACTATAAGCGGTTGAGGGTTAACAAACAGGCGGTTGAGTGCTAACAACCGCCTATTAACTCAATGTTATAGTATTGGAGGCATTCACCATTTAGGCATTCATTACTGGTTCTTTACCATTCAATGGAATGCCTAGTGAGTGCTAGGGAATGCTAGTTTTTTAGGTAAGGGTGTTCTATGCCTGGTCCAGCAAATCAATGTGGGTAACCTGATTCACAGCCTCATCCCCAACTTTTCCCTATCAAAATGCAGGTTTTGGTATCATGTAAAAGCTCATATTTTTCTCATTAACATATAGAAATTAGGCATTCCAAATCTGTATATTTCCGAAGAAATCAGCAAAAAACTGTCGTATTATTCTCAACTGGTATACCACGTTTGAGACTAATTCAACAGTTTTTTGATGATATCTTTGGAAATACACCGATTTGGAACTCCTAATTTCAGTATGTTAATGAGAAAAATAGGGTCGCTTATATGATGTCAATTTATTACATGATCATGATGATACAATGTATCACACTGTATTAAATTTCAGTAATAAGGTCCATGGAGGCCAAAGGCCGAACATTTGAAATTGAGATAAAGGCAAAATGAAGCAAAAACAATAAAATACGAAAGAAAATAGACATCACAAATTTTCATAACTTTAGAAGCAAGTATGCTAGGGGTGGTGCAATAATTATGTGTACCCCGGGGGTGAATTCTCAAAATGGTCTGCCAAAATCGCTTGCCCCCCCTTTGGCCGTGCAAAAACCTTTGCCCCCCCTTCGACGTGCCAAAAACCTTTGCCCCCCCTTTGACGTGCCAAAAAATCTTTGCCCCCCCTTACACATGCAAGATTTTGGGTAACCCGAATTTAAAACCTTAAATTGTCTTAACATATAATGCGAAAGAAAGCGAAAGCAGGAAATTTTGCATATTTGAACGTGTTAAAGAACGTTTTCCACGCCTTTTTAGGGCGTAATATAGAAACGGTGCCCAAAATATCTGTGCCAAAAATTGCTTGCCCCCCTTTCGACCTGCCAAAAATCGCTTGACCCCCCCCTTCGACCTGCCAAAAAAATGCTTTCCTCCCCCTTTTGGCCTGCCAAAAAATCTTTGCCCCCCCCTATAATTCACCCCCCGGGGGGTACACATAATTATTGCACCACCCCCTAGACCTACTGATTATAAGGTAATAATTAAAGTAACTCAATTTCAAAAAAAAAGTTTCTTCCATACGGAATAAGTCGCAATTCCAAGGAACATTTACATGTTCTTTTTGAATGAATGTTTATATATACGTAAGTTTTAAAGAATTTGATTTTCCAAATATATCAGGTCACCTTCCTTTAAATTCCGTCATTTTGGTCCATTATTTTTGACAGCCCAAAGTCATGGCAAGCAGGGGACATTAATTTAAATAATATCATTTTGGTTCACTATTTTCGACAGCAATCACTCAGGTTAAAGCAATTCTGTAATAAATTTCACAAGTGTATTTGTAAGCATTAAAAAAGTGTAAGGACACAAAAAATGTTGTCACATTTTTAAATTACCTCAAAATGTAACCCAATCTTATCCATGGAGGCCAGAAAGCTTTTTGAAATTGAGTTACTTTAATTATTACCTTAAAAACAGTAGGAAAACACCTAAGGTCTAGCATATTTGGTTCTAAAGTTACGAAAATTTGTGATGTCTATTTTCTTGCATATTTTATTGTGGGTTTTTTTTGCTTCATATTTTTGCCTTTATCTCAATTTCAAATGTGCGGTCTTTGGCCTCCATGGACCTGATTGTGTCTCAAATGTGACCATCCAATGGGCTGTCATGTCGACAGAGCTTGTTTTGAGATACGTTCCATTGAACCTTGCAAAAAACAACAGAAAACAAAGGATTTTTTTTTTTTTTTTTTACTACCTTTCAAAACCAGCAACAGAGACATGCATGTGAGATATAACTGTAAAGTTGATTTTGAGGAGAACTGCCTGTCCAATAAATCTCAAAGAGTGAAAATGCTGACATTACAGCCCATGTAACGGTCAAAAAATGTTCTGTCAGGTACGGTATTGGTTACTCATAATCATACACACACACCCATCCCACATCCCCCCCCAACACACCCCCACACACACACAGAAATGCCCAAGTTTATTCCTTGTCTGTACGCATGCACGATTAGAGATTTGCAAATGTATCCTAAACAGGCTGGATTTGCCCTTTTGAGCAAAAAAATACCCCTACATATAAACAGGACTTTGGCATGGTTTCACAACAAATTTTACCCCCTACACAGGATAGTATTTGAAACCCAGCAAACACAAAAAAATGTTCTTAAAACGTTTTGATAACATTTAAATGTCGGGTTATAGGCCATGAAAACGTTCAAAACGTTATTGTATTTATCCTCAGTTGCCGGTTGCCTGGAGCTATATGTGAAATGTACTCTGGTCAACATCTTTGGTTGGAGGCTTTTATGCACCAATGCACACACATACCTTCTAACTGATCCGATGAGGTTACGTCACATTGTAAGAACAGTGCCTTGCCACGTCCAAATTTCTCATTAAACTCAGCCTCTGTAGCTTTTGCCTTTGACGGCATTCACATCTGCTATGCCAATACCCTTGAGTGTATAAAAAACAAAATGACAGTCAAAACCAAAATGCATGTATCCCCTGTTAGATATCCGTGCTTAGGGCCTGAAATAGCTCTTGATTTATCATCCTTTCTTAGGATAGTTATAGATACTATAATACTGAATACAGTTATAGAGAGCAATTTCTAAGCCAATTCAATCTTAAAAGGATTTAAAACTTTAGAAACTTGGCTAATTAGTCCTGGCTATGGGTGGTAAGGCTGTTTTTAGGTGTAAGCTAAAATCCTAGTTTAGGATCAATTTTTACATCTCTGTTCATGTCATTTTTGACAGTATGTAGTTAAGAAGAATGAAAGTAATCATGACGGTAATACTAGTCCATGAGTAATAGATACAAATTTCAATGACAATCACAGACTAATCAGTAATCAGTCATGTGCAAAGAGCTGCATCAAGATTTACATATATACAGTGTACGTAATGCCCAGAATGCCATATGTGACCCCTCTGCACAACTGAGCCCGGATGTCGCCAGTGCCACTATTGAGATATGCTCCATCGAACTTAACAATAAACAATAGGAAAGAAAGGATTTATTGACTGTTTTATTGACTTTTCACTACTTAAATGTCAAGTACTATAGACATGATATACATCATTTTAAAGCTAATTTTAAGCAGAATATTTTGGTTGCATATCTCAAAAATGATGATTGGCGACTTCAGGGCTCAGTTGTGCCGAGGGGTCACATATATATGTGCACAGCCAACTAAACTTGCTTACTGGGTCATGATTTACATTATGTTATACGGGATGGGATAACGAGATTGGGCCTACGAAGGCTATACAATATTGTAAGGGTACGGGAGGAAGGAAGGAAGCAAAAATAACAAAGAAACTAGAGAGAAAGAAAGAAAGGCATTGGGCCAAAGGAGGCATTTTTGAAAAAGAAAGAAAGAGTGGGCTAAAAAAGAAATAATCTTTTCAGTGAAGGATGATACATGGGTCTTAGGATATACGGGGGAAGGGTATTTGTGACACGATCTGGTCCATTGGGGGCCAAAGGAGAAATTTTTGAAAATTGAGTTACTACAACTATTAACTTAATACAAACATTAGGCTATCATATACTGAAAACACCAAAGGTCTAGCATACTTGGTTCTAAAGTTATGAAGTTTTGTGATGTCTATTTTCTTATATATTTTTTTTACTCTATATTTTTGCCTTATCTCAATTTCAAATTTGCCGCCTTTGGCCCCCATTTATGTAATGAAATAGCAATTCGGCGTGGTATTAAACACCATTTAGGCACTTATAGTCTCTATCATCATGTTTTTAAATCTGTTCAGTGATTCTTCCTGTTATAGTAATCGCTCCCATTTGCTGAGCTAGTGGAGGTCCACACGGACCACAGGCATTCCACTAGTACTAACAACTAAACTAAGCAATCATGTGTAATTTTTGTTTTTTGTTGAAGGGATATGACTTTATGATCAGAAAAGTGATTGCGGCAGATATGTGATAATCTGACTTATCGATAAGCTGCTAGCATAGGTATGCCAGGCAAACCTTAAAACACATTTGCTAGTCAGCAAAATTCGCCTAGACCGGGGACCAAACACAATACATATTTACATAGTAATTTCTATTTTTTTTCAAGAACAGGTCGGTCAAGGAAACCTACATAAATGTTTTCTATACCTAAATATATGATTTTTTATGGTGATGAGACACTCACACATGGAATTTTAGAGGATTTTGATAGCAGTTCCATTAAAAAAAGCTGCTATCATCATGAGATTAAGATCTAGAAACACCCCCGTAATGCTGTTTTGGGGAATTTTGCTAGCAGAATCTTTTTAATGAAACTCGATCTTTATGTAACTTTGCCACGGAAAGTGCTATGACAAAAAGGTTTTCAGTTTTGGCTTTCTTTACTCAAGGGCTTTAATTTGATTATAAAATGATGCAGTTTGATGGCAAATTTAAATTCACCTGGCATACCTATAGCATCCCCTAGGAGCGTCAACTCCCAATCATTTCACACAAAGGCAACTTTGACGCTTTGTCGCAATAGCCACAACTGAATGCTGGAAGTGATTGTGCAACGTTACATACTAAAAAAGTACTAGTGCTAGAGACTTTTTAATTGCTATATTATGAACCGGTAGTAATATATGAAGCGGTAGTACACAGTGACATCGCCCCGATATCTTCATAGTAGAAATCGCCATGATAGGTTGAATCCACAGCCACCCATGACCATTTTATTCGGACCTTATGAGATGCATATTATTAGCGAAGTGACCTGACTAAGGCTACTGACAATGAACTGACATAGACGGGGTAGGCCTAATTGATTTCTCGCTCTGTGAGCAAGCTTGTATACGACATTGCGGTCAATGGTTATACTCTCTCCACTTGAGTGAGTGCCGCTATAGCCTGCTGCGCGCTGTAGTCCATACAAGACCAACCCAATATAAAATTGAGAGTCTTGGTCAAATTTTGAGTTCAAAGCGCACGGCCAATTTTCAAAGCGCACGCTAACGACTATAATATCTGTTCAACACGTATTTTCAAGTGTATGAGACCACATCTGGTTTCTTGAGAAAAATTCATTTACGGGAGATATTCATCATTTTCTAACTCAGTATCCGAAGATTTTCGTCTGATATCAAAATCGTGCATAGCAATTCACGTGTATCGATCCCGTGTATTCATTTTAATGTCACTGCTGCACCAAATAATTATTAGCCAGGCGATGTCGGTGTGTAGTATTGATGGGCATTAATAATGACCTTGCTTAAAGGAGTATTTCGTGATCCTAGCATCCTCTTTTTATGACATTTTTCAGTACATATCCACGAAAAAAGCATATTCCCAAAATTTCAGTTGATTCCGATTTTGCGTTTGCGAGTTATGCATGATTATGTGTATTACACTGCTCCATAGACAATACGTTGTAATTTCGTTCTGGTGCACCAGAACGAAATTCAAATTTCACGATATCTTTGCTAAACGAATTAATCTGCAAGAAATATTTTGTACATAAACATTATGTAGCCATAGGTTTCAATGATATAAAAATCTCAACTTTTTTTGAGAAAAGTGGGGGATGAGGCTGTGGATCACGAAATGCCCTTTAATTTACTTTGACACAGACGAGTGCATCCAACTATCACCTATCCGTGTATGCCTAACAGCTTGACCATGTGTTGTGGGCCCATTCATTTGCATGCACTTCATATGCATGTAAATCATGATGCAGTGTCATGAGCTCTACGGCTACGCCTCTAGACTAAATGTCTAAGCGAATTTACCGTCTACATCATGACATGTACTAAAGCTCATGAGCTTATATCGTTTTGGCTCAATGAAAACATGTGTTTGTATGACCTACCTTAGCTGCTTTCTTCAATAAGGCCTCGGCAAACCCTTTCCCAAGTCCTTCTTCTTCTTCTTCTTCTTCTTGGTACAGTTCAACACCCCTAGTGGGGAAGGCGAACCGGAAAATGGTGTGCGCTTAATGGTTGAGCTATTGGAGATTTGTTACTTGTGCTTTGAACTGCTTGGGTTCTTCAATGCTGACGATTGACTCGGGCAAGCTATTCCACTCCTTTAGTGTTCTTGGTATGAAGGAGTTCTTAAAGCAGTCCTTTTTTGTTGACAGTTCTATGAATGATTTGCTGTGGGTACGGCGAGTAGGACGCGTGACCGGGCGTAGTAGTGTTCGGATAGGGATGGACAGGTAACCCTGATATGATTTCTGGAATGTTGAAAGTCTAGCTATCTTGCGTCTTTGTTGGAGTGTCGACCAGTTTGAGTTCTTAAGCATTTCTGTGACACTTGCTCTCCTGTCGTAGTTGTGTTTGACAAAACGGATGGCTCGTCTCTGCACTGCTTCCAGTTGGTAAATTTGGTCGGAAGTGTATGGATCCCATACCGCCGAGCTGTATTCCAATGATGGTCTTACTAATGACTGATAGGCTAGTTGCTTGATGTCTTCTGTACATGAGTGTAAGTTCCTTTTTACAAAACCCAGAGCCCTGTTACTTTTTGCTGCTATGTTATTTATATGTTTGTTCCATTTTAGATCATTGGATATCTCTACTCCAAGGTATGAGTGTGATTTTGTTTCCTGGAGGATGGTGTTTGCAAGTGAGTAACTGTGTTTTTTAGGGTTATGTGAATGAGTCATTTTAAGCACAAAGCATTTCTCTGGGTTAAACTTCATCTGCCACTTTCTTTCCCACTCTGATAACCGGTCAAGGTCTGTCTGCAGTTCGTCAGCGTCAAAGTCGTTTGTAATTGTCCGGTAAATGACACAGGCGTCGGCGAATAGTCGAACCGTGGAGGTGATGTTGTCTGGTAGGTCATTAATGTATAAGAGAAAAAGTAACGGACCGAGTACTGTGCCCTGCGGTACGCCTGATTGGACACGTACCCAGTCCGAATTCTCACCTCCAATGACAACCCTCTGCTTTCTTCGCATTAGGAAGTCTGAAATCCAGGCATGTATAGGTCCGCGTATGCCATAGTGGTCAAGCTTCAGCATAAGCCTATTGTGTGGAACAACATCAAAGGCTTTGCTGAAGTCCATGATGATAACATCAGTCTGTTGCTTACTGTAGAGACAGGGCAAAGTCGTGTATTGTCAGTATAAGTTGGGACTCATGACGAGCGATTACGGCGAAAAGCCGTGTTGCTGGTCAGTCAAAATATCAAAGTGGGCAAGAGGGCGCATGATATTTGAATGAATGGCATGCTCCATGACCTTGCAACTTATAGACGTACGGGAAACCGGTCTATAGTTAGCAGGTTTCGTGCGGTCCCCTTTCTTGAAAATTGGAGATATATTCAAGCATCTCCAATCATCAGGCAGAATGCCTGTTTCAAGAGAACGTCTGAAGATGGTTGTAAGTGCCGGTGCGATTTCAGCCGCTCCCATCTTCAGAATACGGGCAGGTATGTCGTCAGGTCCAGTCGCTTTGGTCACGTCAAGGTCAAGCAGAAGCTTTGTCACACCGTCGGTCCTAATGTCAATGTCAGGCATAGGTGGGAATTTGGTTGAATTGATACTAGGTATGTTGTTCATTTCCTCCTGTGTGAATACTGACTTAAATTGGCAGTTCATCACCTGGGCTTTCTTTTTGTTGTCATTGATGGTATTACCATCTGCTTTTAAGGTTGGTATACCAAAGGTATCATTTTTCAAACTTTTATCAGAGACCAAAATTTTTGTTTGACTCGGCACAAACATCTCTGATGTAACTCCTGTACTTACTTCTAGTGAGGCGGTTGACATGTTTTCTGAGAGATCTGAATATCTCCCAGTCCTCAGTAGAATTTGATGCCCTTGCTTTATTATAGGCTTTATGTTTGTGTCTCAGGGCATTTTTGACTTTATGATCAACCCAGGGTAATTTCTTACCACCTGAAACCAAACGTGATGGCACATTTTTCTCAGTGGTCTCTTGGATTCTGTTTTTAAAATCCATCCAAAGCTCGTTAGCTGACACAAGATCAGGGACGATATCACAAAAGTCTGAACTAATTTCAGCCAAGTCATGTTTGATACTTGACCAGTCTGCCTTAAAGAATTGAAAAACTCTTCTAGGCTTAGTTTTGTTTGTTTTTGGTTTAGTGTCAATGGTGATCAAAGGAATACCGTTGTGATCGCTCATGCCCGGCAAAACTCTGGTTTTCTCAACAAGAGAAGAATTGGTTGTGAAAAATAACTCCAAAATGTTGTCCCCTCTGGTGGGGTATTTCACAACCTGATCAAGTCCGAAATCATTTGAGATTTCAATAAGCTGACGACACAGCCCTGGTTTTTGACAACCGGGTAGTGTGGACTGGCTGTCCCACTCGATGTGGGATAGGTTAAAGTCACCTGCCAGCCAGATTTGGGGACCTTTGGATAGGTCAATTTTGGACAAGGATTGCTGCATCAGGTCTAAAACATCAGAGCCAGAATCAGGTGGCCTATAAAAGGCTCCAATAAGGATGTTTTTTGTGTTGACTAGCTCAAGCTGGATCCAAAGGATCTCACAATCAACATCAAGATCAGCACGATGCGAAAATATGAGGTCATTTTTGACAGCAATGAAAATGCCACCGTGACTTTGACCTTTCACGTTTGGTGGCCTATCTTTCCTTATGACTGAATAGTCAGGAGGAAAAATCTCACTGTTGCTGACCCCAGCTGACAACCACGATTCAGTACCGATGAGTACATCTGGTTGGTGGGAGTCTAGACAGATGGCTAATTCAGCAACCTTGTTATTGACACTTTGAAAATTCAATACCATAACCTTCACTTGGCCAGCTTTACGGATGTTCTTATTTTTGGGTTTTTGAGACCATTTTTTCCTTCTTTCACCAGTATGCATTTCTTCATGAGATTTTTGGATTGGGGATGATGCTGCGACTGGTGATAATAAATAATTTCATCTTCAGTACTAAGCGGCGCAAGTGAACTGAAGCTATTTGACAAGATGGTTGAGCGTGAACTAAAAAGCGAGCTAGCTTAAATTGGGCATACCACAATCGCAACACATCCAGGTTATATTACTATCCTCCAGTGCAGTATAAACAACTGTATGCATGTTCATACACTCGGCATGGTACCAGTGATCACATGAATCACATTGGACAGCATATTTGCTCCAGTCACATTCCTTTTGACAGATCTTACACGGGAACTCTGGTCCGGGATTTAATTCTGTATCACCGGCCTGAATGATATATAATAAGCAAAGATATACCAGAATTTTCATCTTCCCATTACAACTTGATGGGTTTTTGTTTTTACCAAGTAGTAATTTCAGATTTGCTGGGAAGAATCTAAAAGTAAACATGATCTTAGGGATGTCATGGTACCATACAAAGCTTTCATGGACATGTTTGAATTCACAATATGTATCTGTTTGAAATTGAATTGCAGTAATGTTGATGATATAGTTATATAAATCAGTAATCACAAATGATAAATCTATTATCTCCATAGTTGGACCGTATGCGTTCTTATATTTATGTTGGTTCAGTACATGTACTGAATGACAAGACTCATTATCAACAATATCATGGTTTTCATGTGCAGCAAAAGGGATGGGTTTTGTAACAGAATAACAGGTCACCAAACACAAAAATGTGGTGATGGTATACACAACTACGACCCTCATGATGACAAATAATATAGGGTTACCCGTCACAACCCACACCTACTATACACTACACCCGGCCATTTGCGTAATACTTAGCACTGCATCGTAGACATTTCAGGTCCGCTGTGGAAAAGGTATCGAGCCGCCATCTTGGATGATGTTAATTCCAATTGAAAGCACAAGCAACTGGTGGTCGGATTTTAATCCAGTTCAATCTCCACAAATACGCACAAGAAACCCTCAAAAATGTGCTACAAAGTATCTCTGATGTTAGTTCTATAGCACTACGGGGCGATTCAGTGTGGAAATCGACTCAAAAGATGGTATTTTGAGCGATAAAAATTGGAATGTTCCCAGATCTCGTTAGGAACGTCCACACCAACTTGAGGGCGCACACCCACATTCTGCACCACCAGTGATTAGTGCAACCTTTCCTAGTATCTTCATTTCGTATTTTTAAGGCTAATATAATTCTGATGAGAGAAAAATTGTCTCCGCCTGCATGCACATGCTGAATGTAAACATGAACTTTGACCTAAGACTTTAGAAACATTGCAATGGATAATTATCTTAATTTTCTTCAAAATAAAATTTAAACTAAACAATTGGTCATAAATAATAAAAACATATTTATTCGTAATTTAAAATACAGTTTGAGGTGATACAATGTCATAACAAAGTTATTGTTTATTTTCACTCCGCTATAAAGTAGTTTGAGGTCACAGGGCAAGGACGGGGTCATGTCACTGCACAGCAAAGCAAAGCACAGCTAGCCATGACAGCACAGAGCATAGCCATAGCGTGAATCGGGATTTCAGGCCGTTTTCAGTTCCAAGTTTCTAAAGCAAATTTCGCGCATTTTCAAGACTTTTGCAGACCAAATCCCTCGCTCAGTTTACTGCAAGAAACTCATATTTGAATGGAGCAGCTTACTGGTCGTTTGAAGGCAGTAACACACCGTGAAATTGCGGTGGTTTTTGTATGTGCACTGGGCGCATATTTACTGCGGGTTCGGCAGAGTTACGACCTGAAGCCAGCATGGAGATTGGATGTGGAACTTGACCATTATCACAACCGAAGATATGCGCAGGAATGGGAGAAAATGTAAGATTTTAATTTCAATGAAATTCAATTCGATTTGATTGTTTTCATATTGATGTAACTTGAAAAACCCAAAGACTTTGGCATTCACCATGTGCTTCCTTTGTTTCAATGTTTATTTGTCCAGTTTACCTAGCATGCTAGCGCTTAGCTCGTTCACGTAGCGTTTTCGTTGTCCCACTGGCCTATAACGTAGATTGCCTGGCGATCGGAGTGTTATCGTCAGAGCACCTCGGACTAGCTAGCGCTAGAAACCCTAGTGCCGTACTATTACGCTGACTTTCGTATTCGGCGAGGAGGACGATTTTGACCTCCTGGTTTGTTTGACAAAAGACCGTTCCGCTTGTCCAAACACTCAAGTATCAGAAGGATGGTCCACAATGTAGGTATCCCAGGCAAACCTTAGTTAACACATTTACTAGTCAGCGAAATCCGCCAAGACCGGGGCCCAAACACAATGCATATTTACATAGAAATTTGAATTTTTTTCGAGAACAGGTCGGTGAAGGAAACCTACATAAATATGTTTTCTGTACTTCACTTGACTCAAATATGATTTTTTATGGTGATAATCAAGTCGCACATGGAATTTAAGAGGGATTTTGATAGCAGTTCAATTAGGCCCTTCACAATTAATTCTTAGTTTCCTGTTTCAAGTTTGAAAATAAAGGACGAGGTGACTTTTAATTATTAATTATCTATTAATTATTAATTATCTATTACTTTCTTTATTTTGAAAATGTGGTCGTGACTATTATCAACAGTCCATTTGGTCATTTTGACTAAGACTACGGATTTAATTATTTTAAATACCTTTATGATTGATTTTTTACATTAATATTAGTAGGGGACCCTACAATATTATATTCATAATCAAAGTTGAGATGATCAAAAACAGAAATAGCAAATAAAAGTAATTAAAAAGTCAATTAAAATTAGTGATAGGCTGTATAAGGGTGTAGTTGCAAACAGCTTAGGGTACCAGCTTATTTGATGCAGCTTGGTGTTCTGAGTAATTTGACACCAATTTCATTGAAATCGGCCAAAAATTGAGACAGTGCCGCCAAATAACGACACACAAGGGGGGCAGATTTGTCCCTTATTTTCTAGTTTTAAGGGAATTTTATCACATTAAGGATTATGTAATGCATTTTTGGTATCTACTTACATAGTTTTAGGTCCAGGAAGGTCATTTATGCACTTTGTGTCAAATTAAACATTTTAGTGTCCTTAAAATTAACGGTTTTGGGTAAAATTAGGCTGTGAGGGCGCTTTACCTTTTAGCGACCCATTTCGCAACCATTTTTGATTTTTAAGTTAATCATACTAGAGATAATCATCAATCATCCATATTCTGAAATTTTCAGCCATTTATCACATTTGGTGTGGCCGTGGCACTAATTTTTAATACAGGGGTAACCTGCCCATAGCAATATACAGGGGTCAACGAACTTTGTATCACATGTAAGTCAATGGAAGCGTCTCTACACATTTTCAAATGGGTACCACGCACAAGTGAAATAAGGTTGAGAGTTCAAATTTGGACAGAAGATGTTATTTATCAGTAACTTTGATTTGATAATAAGAAATAATAAAATTTTAGTAGGGGGGGTACGTAACAGCTTAAGCTATTAGGCTGAACAGCGCCCTCGCATCCTAAATTGGCTCTTAAACTTGCATCAAAACATACGATTTGTGTAAAATTGCATAAATATATCCAGGGACCCAAAATCATGTAAATAATCATTAGAATCCAACAAACAGCAAAGAAAATGCCCATAATTGTCAAAATAATGAAAAATAGGGGGGGGGTCCCAAGAAATCTCCCTTATGCGTCGTTTTTTGGCCGGCACTGTCTCATTTTTCAACCGATTTTTTTTTAACCTGTGTCAAAATGCGCAGGAGGATTAGCTGCTTCAATTCAGCTGGTACCCTAAGCTTTTTGAAACATCACCCTTTTTGGGGGGATGTACAGCCTATCACTATTAAAATATGAAAATACCTAAATAAAAATAAAATAATTAAATATTTTTCCATTCTTGATTTTGGACGCGCGAGGGAAACAGGAAACTAAGGATCAATTGTAATTGGCCTTAATAAAAAAAAACTCTTATAAGGGGGTACTACACCCCTGGCCAATTTTGTGCATATTTTTGCATTTTTATCAAAATTTATAGCGCATTGGTGACAAGTAAAATATGTATATTATAGGGGCAAGGACTACACCTACTGCACTGAAAATTCAGCAACTCAAGGCAAGTAGTTATTGATTTATTGATCAAATAGTGGTTTTCCCTCATTTTTGAATGTAACTCCACAACTGTTGTCTGTGCTGAAATCAAATTTCCAGTGCAGTAGTTGTAGTCCTTGCCCCTATAATATACATATTTTACTTGTCACCAATGCGCTATAATTTGTGAGAAAAATGCAAAAATAGGCACAAAATTGATCAGGGGTGTAGTACCCCCTTAAAGGGGTATGAACGTTTGGGCAGTATTTATTATGGGGCATTAGAGCACATCAGACATATCGAATTGCATTCTGAATACGAAGAATGTCCTTCTGATATCAAATAATTTTGATTTTTTGAAATTCGCAATTTAATACACATTTTATGGCAAATCATTAAAATTGATATTTAACAGTAGGCCTACTAAAGTAAACTTTATAAATCTGATGATTTATACTTAAAGTGTATGTAGGTGGGATGAAAAGCCCGACGATCAATTGAAAATTTTGACCTTTCAGTATTGAATATATGGATTTTTTTTCCAAAAACAACACATAAAAAAAAGGTCTTTTGGGGAAAAAATCCATATTTTCAATATGAAAAGTCAAAATTTTCAATTGACCGTCAGCTTTTCCTCCCTGCTACATACACTTAAAGAATATATCATTAGATTTATATAATTTACTTCGAGGACTGTTATTAACTGTTATATATATATCAAAAATTTGAAAAATATCAAATTTTTATAATTTGTCATAAAATTTGTATTAGGCCAAATAAAAAAAAATAAACATGTTTCACGTCCCCTCCCGCTTCCTTTTTTTGAGGTTTCCTCAAATATATTTTTATTTTTTGAAATTTAGCTTTAACTTTTCAAAAAATATGTCTAGGAAGTTGGGATGCTTTCTATAGCCTTGTTAAGATAGCCTACAAGGGTCATTATTTCTCAATTCACCCAATGGGAAACACCTCACCCCCTTCAAATTTGTTCAAAATTGGTATACAGAGTGATTTTGGCTGGCAAAGCTCAAATTTCAAATTTTAGCTTAATCGGACGTCTGGGTTTCGCATATGCCCGCCCATTTTGTGCAGTTTAAGTGCATCAATATTATCGCGACCATATCTCCGTAACCGTGGGACCTACTGAGCTGAAATTGGTGTCATTATTTAGCTAATCTCAAAGAATCCAAATCTGCTATCATTTAGTATGTAGGAGTAAGAAAATTTGTGACCTTTTTTTCTGTACTTTGACCATGAATTTGACCTTGTTGCTTACGTGACCGCTAAGTGAATTTGCATTGAATCATACCCCCATATGTTGTCTACAAAATATCAAAAATTGGAGGGTAATATTTTTGTTTTTTTTTTTGCTAAGCTTTCACAAAGCAAGCATGCAGGTGAAAACATGTGTATTTAATGCATGTACATGTATATAGGTCTATATACAATTGGCCTATATTATAATAGTATCATGTGTACAATATACTGAGCCTACAATACAAAATTACAGTTTTTCAACCACATGCTTGCTTTATGAAAGCCTAGCAAGAAAATAAAAAATATTACCCTCCAATTTTTGATATTATGTAGACAACATATGGAGGTATAATTCAACGCAAATTCGCCTCATGGGTCACGTAAGCAACAAGGTCAAGTTCAAGGTCAAAGTACAGAAAAAAAGATCATATTTTTTCTCTTCCTCCTACACACTAAATGATAGTAGATTTGGATTCTTTGAGAGATTAGCTAAAAAATGACACCAATTTCAGCTCAGTAGGACCCACGGTTACGGAGATATAGTCGCGACAGTATTGATGGGCGCACCATTTTTCGCCGAAATCACAAAAAATGGGCGGGGCATAGCGCGAAAACCGTACGTCCGATTAAGCTAAAATTTGAAATTTGAGCTTTGCCAGCCAAATTCACCCTGTATACCAATTTTGAACAAATTTAAAGGGGGTGAGGTGTAAAATCATATTTTTTTTGGGTGATTTGAGAAATAATGACCCACAAGAAACATTTTAGGAAGGTTTTGTGATCATTAGAGGGGGTGTAACTCCCAGAACAACAAATAAAAAAGGGCCTCCTCCTTTTTCTAGGCATTATTGTATACGCTAAAACAGCTCTAAGTATATGGGTATTTACACCAATTTTGCGATAAAAAAAGCCCCCTCTTCCTCCTTTTTTTCGAAAACCCGGACGTGAAACATGTTTTATTTTTTACTTGGCCTTATATTGTGATTTTCAAAAAATGAAAATTATTTGATATCAGAAAGACATGCTTCGTATTCAGAATGCAATTCGATAGGTCTGAGGTGCTCTCATGTTCCACAAAAAATACTGTCGAAACGCAATAAACGCTCATTCTAGATCCCTTAAATAGCGCCAAGGATTTATCATTTAAATATTGGTGCAATGCACTTAAAACCCACCCATAATCATATACCAAAATCGCTGAAAAGGTACGGTACCCTAAAACCGTGGCACATCCCCGTATATACCTCCAACCAGGGAGACCCCTCCCCACGTGTATTTTGTATCGTGTATGATCATGAGAATTGAATATTTCGGATAACCTTGCTTTTCCTTGTGTTTATAACACTTTTTAATCAAAGTTTTTACTCCCGTTCTCTATCAAAGTAAGTTGACAGCCCTGTTGTCGACTCCGTGAATTCAAACTTGAAGTTAATGTTCTTCTTCTTCTTCTTTAAGTTACGGCTCAACACTCCAGGTGGAGAAAGGCGAGTCGGATATTGTGTGTGCGCTAGTGCTTGATACTTGCTACTGGAAGTGGTTCTGTAGCTGTTGTTTAAATGCTTTTGGATCTTCTGTGCTGATGATTTGTTGTGGTAAATTATTCCAGTCTATGAGAGTCCTAGGTATGAATGAGTATTTAAAACAGTCTTTCGAAGAGTATAGTTCGATAAATGACTTGGTATGTGACCTCCTGGTGGAGCGCTTGACCGGGTGCAGCAGCGTTCGAACTGGTATGGATAAGTAACCCTCGTACAAAATGAAGGCCTTTTGGAAGACAGACAGACGAGCGATCTTTCTTCTCTCCGCTAGTGTTCTCCAGTTTAAGTTCGTAATCATGGCAGATACACTGCTGCGCCTATCGTAATCTCTCTTGACAAAGCGGGCTGCTCGTCTTTGAACGGCTTCTATCTGGTGGATTTGGTCTGCTGTGTGTGGATCCCATACTGCTGCACAATACTCAAGTGTTGGACGGACAAGTGAACGATAAGCCAGATCTTTAATGTCTTCAGTGCACCCGTGTAAATTTCTTTTTATAAAGCCCAATGATCTGTTCCCCCTTGCTGTCATGTGGTAAATGTGTTTGTTCCATTTCATATTATTTGCAATTTCGACACCCAAATATGAGTGCGAGTCTGTTTCCTGGAGGGTGGCTCCATCCAGTAAATATGTATGAGTTCTCGGGGTATGTGAATGTGTTATTTTCAAGGTAAAACATTTTTCACAATTAAATTTCATTTGCCATGTGTGCTCCCACTCAACTAGTCGGTCAAGGTCAGTCTGTAAGAGGTCTGCGTCTTTGTCACCAGAAATGGTTCTGTAGATCACGCAATCGTCTGCGAATAATCGTACATTGGAGGTGAGATTGTCAGGTAGGTCGTTGATGTACAGTAAAAATAGCAACGGACCAAGCACAGTGCCTTGCGGAACGCCGGATTTGACACTGGTCCAGTCCGAGCATTCACCTCCTATAACTACCCTCTACTTCCTGAGCATCAGGAAGTTAGAAATCCAGTCGTAAGTCGGTCCTCATATTCCGTAATGGTCAAGTTTCAGCATAAGTCTTTTGTGTGGCACCACATCAAAAGCTTTGCTGAAATCCATGATCACAACGTCCGCCTGTCCTTTTTGTCCAAAGTCTTCACAAAGTCGTGAGGTCGTAAGTATCAGCTGGGACTCGCGTGACGAACGATTACGGCGAAAAGCCATGTTGAAAGTCGGTCAAAATCTGGTGCTTGTCTAAATGGAGCATGATGTTCGAATGAAGTACATGCTCCATTACCTTGCAATAAATAGACGTCAGAGAAACCGGTCTATAGTTGGAAGGCTTCGTGCGGTCCCCTTTCTTGAAGATTGGAGATATGTTCGCAAGATCTCCAATCTGCAGGCAGATTGCCTGTCTCAAGAGAATGTCTAAAGATGGTGGTCAAGGCTGGAGCGATTTCAACAGCCCCCATCTTTAGTATGCGTGCCGGCACGCCGCCGGGTCCTGTCGCTTTCCGGGGTCAAGGTCGGTCAACAACTTCACCACACCTTTAACAGTGATGTTTATATCTGGCATACGAGTTACATTTTGTTTGTTTATCTTTGGCATGTTGGTAATATTCTCCTGTGTGAATACTGATTCAAACTGCTGGTTCAATATGTTGGCTTTTTTGTTGTTATCCGACACCAACTGACCATTTAATTTCAGGGTTGAAATACCAAAAGAGTCAGTTTTTAGACTCTTTATAAAAGCCCAAAATTTCTTGTTGGAAACAGCACATGTGTCTCTAATATAATTACGGAACTTACCACGTGTCAGACGGTTCACAAACTTCCTTAGGGAACGAAATGTTTCCCAATCTTCGGAAGAGTCTGACTCCTTAGCACGATTGTAGGCTTTGTGCTTTTTCCTAAGGGCACTTTTGGTCTTACGATCAAGCCATGGTATGTTCTTACTAGAAGACATCATCTTTGAGGGAATATTTGCATCCATAGAAGCAGTTATCCTATTTTTGAAATCAGTCCATAGCTCATCCACAGATACAAGGTCATGAGCAATCTCTTCAAAATCATTACTGATTTCACAGAGGTCAGTTTTAATTGCCTCCCAATTAGCCTTGTTATAAAGAAACACTTTTCTAGGCTTACTTCTGTTGATGATGGGATTTGTGTTGATGGTAATCAGGGGAATGCCATCATGATCACTCATGCCCGGTAATACCGAGACTTTCTCTACCAGGGTAGGGTTTGAAGCAAAAAACAGGTCCAAAATATTTGCTCCACGTGTGGGCTTCCTAACCACGTGGTCTAGCCCAAATTCATTTGAAATATCAATCAGACTACGGCATAAGCCAGGTTTCGGGCACTTGGGCAATATGGCCTGGTTTTCCCAATCGATATGGGATAAATTAAAATCGCCTCCCAGCCATATGTTGTGCCCCTTTGTCAAATCGATTTTTGACAATGATGTTTGTAGGCGGTCAAGGACCTCGCTACCTGAGTCGGGTGGCCTATAAAAGGCTCCGACAAAGATAGACTTAGGCTGTTAGACCCAACAATTTCTAATTGAGCCCAAAGGATCTCACATTGTTCATCCAAGTCAACCCGATGTGAGGCTATGAGATCATTCTTCATGGCGATAAAAACACCGCCATGAGACCTGTCATTATCGCCTAGTGGCCTATCTTTTCTAATGACAGTGTATCCCGTTGGGAAGATCTCACTATTACTCACACCTTCAAATAACCAAGATTCCGTGCCGATTACTAGATATCTGGTTGATGAGTGTCAAGGCATATGGCTAGCTCGGCCACTTTGTTTTTTACGCTTTGGAAATTTATTACCATCACCTTCATCTGCTTGGATTTTTTGTGAGAGTTTGGACGTGATTTGTCAGACCATTTGGTACGTTTCCCACCTGTATGCGTACTATCGGAACATTTTGTATTTATGGGCGACGATGTTGCAAGAGGTGGATTTGCAGCAATTGGGGACTTGATGTCCTCTTCACTACTGATAGAAGACAGTGTGCCAAAACTGTTGGACAAAAGGGTGGTATGAGAACTGAGCAACGAGCTCGCAAAATTTGGTAGCCCACAATTGCAACAAATCCATGTTATGTTACTATCTTCCAAGGAGGCATAAACCTGTGTGTCCATGTTCATGCAGTCAGCGTGATACCACCTATCGCACGAGTCACACTGAACTGCATATCTACCCCAATCACACTCTTCCTCACAGATATTGCAGGGAAAATCGGGTCCAGGGTTGGTTTCAGTATCACCTGAACTCATGGTATAAAGTAAGCAGAGGTAGACCAAAACCAGTTTCTTACCGCGACTGCTTTGGACTTTGTTTTTACCCAAGAGAGTTTTTAAATCAGCCGGAAAAAACATAAACACAAGTGTTAAGGGGAGTTTTTGGATTGGCACCTTAACACGCCAAATCTTGGATTCAAAATTTGCATCAAAGTATGAATTTCTGGAGAGGGTGATTGAGTTAGTCAGGTTATAATACTTGTCGACAACTACTGGTGTTGCGAAATCTGTATCTGGAAACCCCTGTGGGGGGTCTAAGTTTTTGATGACCACGACATGGGGAACATATGACACAATTGGTATAACATGTGATCTCCCAACATTGGAATCGTATGAGTTCTTACTTTGCATACTGATCATTTGAGCTATGACATCAAGAACATGGGTACAAGTTTTTATAGTCATGTTGTTATTCATGAGTACTATTGTTTATTACGCTTGAGCTCCCAATATTTGAATTGTATGAGTTCTGATACATTTTATGGAAGACATTTGATTGATCATGGCCATTACTAACACTTGATCTCCCAATATTGGATACGTATGAGTTCTTAATTTCGTTCACAATTTGACACTTGGTAACATCATGATTGCGTTTAGCTAGTAAACATGACAAATGAGCAGAAATTGGGACTAAAGAATAGTCCACCGTTGACCCCAAGTACAAGCAGATAATCACTGTACTCACGACACCATGGTGATGTTGGAGTTGAGGGTTACTCTTCACAAACCAGTCCTACTTGCCGCTACACCCGGCACTGGGCGCAGCGTTTAGCACAACATAGCGATGATGCTAACGGCGGCCATCTTGAAAATCAACACTGCCAGAACCATGTGACGCTGGTTGAAGAAAGTCACAAAAATCTCGCTTTACTCAGTGCATAAAATTCCACAAATGAGTCCAACGGGTGCTATAAGTTGGCAAAAACACAATTCGCAGTAGATTTAAACAAAAATCTGCCAACAAAATGGTGAAAAATTAGCAGAAAATAATCAAACACACGGAGCGATCTTTTTTGCTTCCGACCTCGATGAGGGCGCTACACATGAATATGGTATACATCACAAAATTAATAGCTGCCATCTGCTTTGACACACTAACATGTATTAGCATAGTGTGCTGCCATTTGCAATTACGGTAGCTGAATCTTAACTATATTTCAAAGCACAAAGTCACACTTTCTCTTAGTACTTCTTCAATGTAACTTGTCTTCATAAAGTTTATGTTTACACTGATTTGGCCTGTTCTTCCTTTCCTTTTCACCAGCCTGTAGAACATTTTGAAAATGGCGCTCAGATTTTGCAGTGCTGAGGAAATCCATACTCAATTTCACTGCACACATAGATTCATACCTGCCAACTACTCCGATTTTCGCGGAGTTACTCCGATTTCCCGAGTTTTAAACCCCCGAAAATCGGATTTTTTTTTTTTTTTTTTTAATTTTAATTTTATTTCTTTTCCAAGTTTTCGGCGACTTTGGAAAACCACTGGACCTATTCTGAAGTGCTAGGATCATTCACAGTTAATTTGAAAAAAAATTAAATAATGTTTACCTCTTCATCTAGCACATACAATCATACATGTATTATAAATGCATGGAAAACCAATGCATGTATAATAATGTGATAGATGAAGAGGTAAACATTAGTTAGTGGTTTCCATATTAAGGGATCTAAAATGAGCGTTTATTGCATTTCGACAGTATTTTTTTGTGGGACATGAGAGCACCTCAGACCTATCGAATTGCATTCTGAATACGAAGCATGTCTTTCTGATATCAAATAATTTTCATTTTTTGAAAATCACAATATAATACAAATTTTATGACAAATTATAAAATTTGATATTTGTCAAATTTTTGATATATAACAGTCCTCGAAGTAAATTATATAAATCTAATGATATATTCTTAAAGTGTATGTTGCAGGAGGAAAAGCCGACGGTCAATTGAAAATTTTGACCTTTCATATTGAAGATATGGATTTTTTCCCAAAAGACCTTATTTTTTTGGTGTTTTGGGAAAAAAATCCATATCTTCAATACGAAAAGGTCCAAATTTTCAATTGATCATCGGCTTTTCATCCCACCTACATACACTTTAAGTATAAATCATCAGCTTTATAAAGTTTACTTCAAGTACTGTTAAATATCAAAAATATCAATTTTAATGATTTGCCATAAAATGTGTATTAAATTGCGAATTTCAAAAATCAAAATTATTTGATATCAGAATGACATTCCTCGTATTCAGAATGCAATTCGATGTCTGATGTGCTCTAATGTCCCAAAATAAATACTGTCCAAACATTCATACCCCAGCCCTTAAGGATAACAAACTGTAATTTTTTTGTAATTTTTTTCCAATATTTTTCAAATTAACTGTGAATGATCCTAGCACTTCAGAATACGTCTAGTGGTTCTCCAAAGTCAACAAAAACTTGACATGTTTTTTGTTAAATGGATTTTTGTTTTGAATTTTTAACTTTGTATTGTGCATCATATCAGTGTCCTATCAGTCACGTAGGCCTTGTTATAAAGCCAAAAAATCGCTTCAACGAATAATCGTTATGTACAAAAGTATAGGAAACTGCATTTTTCAAAGCATATTTTTCTTGTATACACGTTCGATGTTTTTATCAATTTAATACATAAAAAATCCATTTTACACCCCAAATGTTTTTTTCAGGAAATAAAAGATTAGATTACCATAAAAACTAAACAGTAATCTTTTGCCGGGTCTAATGTTATTTATACATAGAATTTTCAATGTTTTTTCTATCCTTATTCTTGCTCAATCAAAAAATATTTTGGCGTATATAAAATTGAAATAAAATTCTCTGCCTCATAAACGACATCAAATGTGCCACAATTGGGTATCACGAATCGTTATATATGATGTGCAGTTAATATTCATATTTTCTTTTATACAGAGGATGCTTCAGTTTTGACAGGAAAAATATTTTCTTGAAAACCCTCTCACTCGGTTATTTCAAAACGGTAACCATGCTTCCCTAGAATGTGCAATAAGTTAGCATTAAAATTTTTCTTATTCTAACAGCAAGCGTTTCTAGAATGCAGTATGGCGAAATGTAGTATAAATACCTCCTCAAATACAAACCTTCAGAATAGGTCTAGAGGTTCTCTAAAGTCGCCAAAAACTTTGAAAAAATTAAGAAAAAATGGATTTTTTTTTTAAATGTTCACCTTTGTATTGTGCATCATATCAATGTCCTATCAGTCTCCAATTTTTTAATTTTAATTTTATTTCTTTTCCAAGTTTTCGGCGACTTTGGAAAACCACTGGACCTATTCTGAAGTGCTAGGATCATTCACAGTTAATTTGAAAAAAAATTAAATAATGTTTACCTCTTCATCTAGCACATACATGTATTATAAATGCATGGAAAACCAATGCATGTATAATAATGTGATAGATGAAGAGGTAAACATTAGTTAGTGGTTTCCATATTAAGGGATCTAAAATGAGCGCTTATTATGCGTTTCGACAGTATTTTTGTGGGACATGAGAGCACCTCAGACCTATCGAATTGCATTCTGAATACTGAAGCATGTCTTTCTGATATCAAATAATTTTCATTTTTGAAAATCACAATATAATACAAATTTTATGACAAATTATAAAATTTGATATTTGTCAAATTTTTGATATATAACAGTCCTCGAAGTAAATTATATAAATCTAATGATATATTCTTAAAGTGTATGTTGCAGGGAGGAGGAAAAGCCGACGGTCAATTGAAAATTTTGACCTTTCATATTGAAGATATGGATTTTTTTTCCCAAAAGACCTAATTTTTTTGGTGTTTTGGGAAAAAATCCATATCTTCAATAATAAAGGTCCAAATTTTCAATTGATCATCGGCTTTTCATCCCACCTACATACACTTTAAGTATAAATCATCAGCTTTATAAAGTTTACTTCAAGTACTGTTAAATATCAAAAATATCAATTTTTAATGATTTGCCATAAAATGTGTATTAAATTGCTAATTTCAAAAATCAAAATTATTTGATATCAGAATGACATTCCTCGATTCAGAATGCAATTCGATATGTCTGATGTGCTCTAATGTCCCAAAATAAATACTGTCCAAACATTCATACCCCAGCCCTTAAGGATAACAAACTGTAATTTTTTGTAATTTTTTCCAATATTTTTCAAATTAACTGTGAATGATCCTAGCACTTCAGAATACGCCTAGTGGTTCTCCAAAGTCAACAAAAACTTGACATGTTTTTTTGTTAAATGGATTTTTTTTGGAATTTTTAACTTTGTATTGTGCATCATATCAGTGTCCTATCAGTCACGTAGGCCTTGTTATAAAGCCAAAAATCGCTTCAACTAATAATCGTTATGTACAAAAGTATAGGAAACTGCATTTTTCAAAGCATATTTTTCTTGTATACACGTTCGATGTTTTTATCAATTTATTAAAATACATAAAAAATCCATTTTACCCCCAAATGTTTTTTCAGGAAATAAAAGATTAGATTACCATAAAAACTAAACAGTAATCTTTTGCCGGGTCTAATGTTATTTATACATAGAATTTTCAATGTTTTTTCTATCCTTATTCTTGCTCAATCAAAAAAATATTTTGGCGTATATAAAATTGAAATAAAATTCTCTGCCTCATAAACGACATCAAATGTGCCACAATTGGGTATCACGAATCGTTATATATGATGTGCAGTTAATATTCATATTTTCTTTTATACAGAGGATACTTCAGTTTTGACAGGAAAAATATTTTCTTGAAAACCCTCTCACTCGGTTATTTCAAAACGGTAACCATGCTTCCCTAGAATGTGCAATAATTTAGCATTAAAATTTTTCTTATTCTAACAGCAAGCGTTTCTAGAATGCAGTATGGCGAAATGTAGTATAAATACCTCCTCAAATACAAACCTTCAGAATAGGTCTAGAGGTTCTCTAAAGTCGCCAAAAACTTTGAAAAAATTAAGAAAAAAATGATTTTTTTTAAATGTTCACCTTTGTATTGTGCATCATATCAATGTCCTATCAGTCACGTAGGCCTTGTTATAAAGCCAAAAAATCACTTCAACGAATAATCGTTATGTACAAAAGTATAGGAAACTGCATTTTTAAAAGCACATTTTCTGTGTGAAGGAAGCATATTTTTCAAACTTATAAAAACAGGTCCCAGAATGTATTTTCACAATTTTTTCAAAGGTTGCAGTCATCAAATATGTGTTGAAAGTTTTGCCAGATATGGAGTATAAATACCTTCTCAAATACAAACCTTCAGCAGGGGTGGAATTTCGTAAAGTGCCACAGGAGTCCAAGTGGATTCTCGCAAGAGAGTTTTATGAGAGTCCATGGATTCCGTAAATGGATTCTCGTTGTACAATCTTGCGGGAGTCCAAAAGGTATTATATGTAGGCCTACGTAAAATGCATTCAAACAAACTAACTAACAAATAAACTAACAAAGTTAAGTTTTTAATATATGGTCAATTCCAAGCAACCTCGCCCAAATTGTCAAAATTTAAAAATCAAGTCAAGTATATGATTTTGGTCTCATATTGTAGCTAAAAAGTTATATTTTCTGAAAACATACTTTTTTAGGAGGAAATGGTGTCCATTGTTAGAAAAACATCCTAATTTGCATAAATTTGCATATTCTTGACTGGTAAAAGCAGCAAAACTAAAAACACAGCAACTGCTCTGTACTGTAAAATTTTGGAAACAAATTATGCATGTGAATATAAAGTTTATAAGTAGCTCAAAATATAAACACCAGAAATTTTCAAATTTTATAACGTGTAGCTTCGTCAGCATTGTTTGAGTACCAATTTTACGATTGAAAGCATCATTCCAACGCATAAAAGTATCATTTATTACCACTGCAATTTTAAAATAAGGTTGATTTTCATTGAAACTAGAATGCAAAGCAAATTTATTCATCCCTATCCAATGACCCAAAAATAATTTTCAAAAGTCTAATTTTGCGGTAACGACCAATTAAAGTTGCATCATTCAAACGCTATGGAATGATGCATAATTCATAATGTGCCTGTTTGAAAAAAAATATTCACAATTTTGGGTTAGAACTTTCTGAAATGCATTGCACAGAATTATCTTTACAGTAATTGATGTTTCAGCATTGCCTGAACCATTGTAAGTGACATAACTCCACAAAAACCCTGCATCATTCCGCAACGCCATAAGGATTCATGGATTGCAAGGATTTTTTCTTTAAATTTACGATAAAATAAAAACAGTGATGATTATTTCTTGATAGATGGTGATAGTTGTTATGTTACATCCTATGGCTAACACCCAGTGCTAAATTTCACTTCCAAGAATTTTAGACTAACAAAATGTTGACATAATTTTAGTTTCAAAATGTGACCATGCAACACAAGTTATCTGATTAAAAAAAATCGGTGATAAATATTTTTGGATAAATATTGATATTTGTCAGCTAACATAAGTAGCCAAGTATATAAAACACAATTTACTCAAATTTATTGATCTATTTATTTTTATTTTCAAACATGGACTGCTTTTCATTTTCTATGGATTTTACACACAGCATCATTCCGCAACGCCCTTGCATCATTCCGCAACATGACCTAGTGTCGGAAAATTTGGCATAAAGAGACGATGCCCAAATTTTTTTTAAATCGATACTGACAATTGTCAGTTTACATCCTAAGCTTTAGATTAAGTGGCAAATTTAATATCTCAGATTACTAAACTCACAGAGTTTGTCAAAAATGTTTTAGTGCAAAAAATACTGGTCCTGGCGCATCATTCAAGAACGCTTGAACTTTGCATATGCAAATTAGGAAATTTGGGTGGTTTGGAAAAGTTTCTCCTACCTTAATCATTCACTAACCAAAAATACTTTAACATTATGCTATTCACCTTGTGCTGTTAATACATATTTGGCTGCTGCATCAAAAAGAAATTCATACAAAGCCAGTGTGCATCATTCCGCAACGCTTGGAATTGCCCATATATGTGTCATCATACTCTCACTTCCATATGTCATTGCATCTTTGGCGACTTTTCCTTTATATTTTGCAGGGTTTGAGTTTTAAGGCGTGTTGAACTTAAACGCAAGTTCGCTGAGCCGATCATTTCCAGCGAGAGTCCACATGGACTCTCACAATAGGACTTTTACGGGAGTCTCTGCGAGAGTCGACTCTCAGACTCCCGCGAAATTCCACCCCTGCTTCAGAATAGGTCTAGAGGTTCGCTAAAAACTTTGAAAAAATTAAGAAAAATTGATTTTTTTTAAATGTTCACCTTCGTATTGTTAAATGGATTTTTTTTTGAATTTTTAACTTTGTATTGTGCATCATATCAATGTCCTATCAGTCACGTAGGCCTTGTTATAAAGCCAAAAATCGCTTCAACGAATAATCGTTATGTACAAAAGTATAGGAAACTGCATTTTTAAAAGCACATTTTCTGTGTGAAGGAAGCATATTTTTCAAACTTATAAAAACAGGTCCCAGAATGTTTTTTCACAATTTTTTCAAAGGTTGTAGTCATCAAATATGTGTTGAAATTGTTGCTATATATGGAGTATAAATCCCTCCTCAAAGTGTATAAAAGCCTAGGGCTTCATTTTCACCTTGTTCTTTATTGTTGTTTTTCTATAAAATGTGTCTTCTGTGAAGGGGCTTATAAGGGTTTTTACAGTGTAGAAACCCTCCTGGACCCCCCACCGTCAGAGGCGATACTACGGGCGCTTCGCGCCCTACGTTCGCCATACACTCTGTTTTCTAGGTTTTCAATGTTGGCAGGTATGTCAGCTGCATCGTTGACGACATTGATGCCACTGATGTTGATTTTAAAAATTTGATATTAGCACACATAGCCCAGTTCTCCACTCTCTCTTCAAGAAATTTATGGTCAATTGGTAGTATCCTCATCATGAACCATGAGTTAGGTCCTACCAAGTGATGTTGACTGTGTGATGTTGTCTTGGAAGGTTGGTTTAAAACCCCATGCCAAAGCAGTAACTTGGAGTTATAACTTCTTCTACTGGTTTTACCTCTAAAAGTTAAACAGCAATTGCTTGCTGGTGATAGGCCTACGGAAGAATTCACAGAATCGTATGCTAATATGCGCTTGTAGAGGTCAAGATCGTTCAGGGGTGCATCAACAGTCTGACTACAGGTTATCCACCAGGAACTATAGATGATAGTTGCAAATATAACAAAGTCACACATCTTGGGTAGCTGATGCTTTGTTGTGACTGTTCCCTGTGGCAGCTGGGCGATGTTATTTTCCAACATGGTGATTTTCATCGAGTACAGTAACTTTGCCATCCACCTTGCCTTGTACATTGCACCAGGTTGCTATGTCATCACCCAAGAATACCTTACATACATAGCTCAATGAATTCAAAGTCATCTTTCTTTGTTTCTGCCTTTGACTTTCAGATCTCAAAAAGTATCAATTCGCATACCGTCTAATAATTCTGCTTCTGAATCTTTGCTGGTTGAAACCCAGCTCTCTAAGAATAGTGCCCTGGGATACAATGGAAATCCATACACTATTTTATCTCATTGACTCCATATTATTAGGCCTAAGATCAATCATCAATTACATTGTTAGCCAAAGTTGTATTTAAATGACTTTTCCCCACTAGAAATACACATATTTCAATGTGTTAAGTGTCAAATACAAGAAATGTATATGGCAGCTATTTGTTTACATGATTAATTATGGGTTTGGAACAGTTGCTCCATGTTAAAATGTAATGGTTTTGGATTGCCTGTATCATTTACACAGATAAATAACACACCAAGTACTTGGTTACTTAGAGCAGCCAATTTTATGATTGAAAATCCATGTTATGTGAAATAGCTGCCATATGCCTATTGTGTAATGTTCATATGGGTTATTCGTTCAAACTTTCGGGTCACGGAGGACCCATAAGACGAACTCGGAATGAATTCAAATTTTGGGAATCTTATTATTTCATCATTTGGCACATTTTAAGACTGGCTACATACATGTAAAATCTGGTTGACAAAAGGGGGGCATGATGCACCCTAATGCGGATCATACTATGTTGCAGTTTGATGTGGCAGTCATGTCCATAATCACTTAACTGATGTGTACCAATCATTTTGATACAGCCTGTACACCTGATCGTGAACTTTGTTGATACAAAAAAACATTAAAACATTTCGATGAAGAAAAACTTACAAAATATTAATGACATTCTTTAGACCGATGTTTTTTACAAACGTAATTGAGTATTTTTACCCCCTTCCCCCTAAACGAAACTAGTTTCGTTTACAGGATGTCAACGATCTTTTGGACATCATGATCTTGTAAATCATTTGCAAGTTTTAAAAGCTGAATTCTGAACTCATAAATGGTCAACTGGAAAAGACTGAAATCTTTTCCAAGTGGAACTTCCTGTTCATGGTATAATAACCATTGTTCTCTTGAAAGTCAGCACAATGGAGAACTGGCAGGTCTTTGTAGTGATTGACTGAACTTGTGTTCAGACAGTCTCAGAATTCTCAAGGATGAGTATTGCAATAAGTCCGAGTGTGTGTCCACACAACTCCATTGAAGCCTGGGATCCTCAAGTTTTGTGATTCCTGATGTCATCATCTTTGGAATTACAACCGGAAGCTTACTACAATGTATGACTTGTCTACTAGCTATTGCGGCAATTTAACCATATTAAATTAAAATTTATATAATTAAAACCAAGATCATATATAGGTTTTAAGCTCATCAGCACTCAAGAATCGCAAACTGTATTTTTCACATGGCAGAAGCACTCTGGCATCACTGGGGAAATTGTGAAATCCCCTAAATTTCTTGGGGATAAATTTAAAGGCAAGCTTACGGATTGGAATTCTCAAGAGCGTTCACGCGGCAGATTTCTTTAAGTTTTTGCTCGAGAACCGCATTGCTTAAAAGTAAAAAGCCCTCTGTATGAAAGATACTTAAATTGAATACTACTAATAGTATCAAAAGCAATAAATCAGCAGAAATAGGAATTGACAGATTGGCAATATAAAATGGGCTGTTCCATGTAAAATCCATACACCCCCTATGGAAGCTATGACCTTAATCTCCCACACAGGGATGTAGATTTCTAATGGAGTCACACACTTTTAAATTCACAAACCCTGTTTCAAAGATTATAATGTCTTCCATATGGGGTGTATATGATTTCAACTGAAATGGCCGAATATCCCAAACTTCTTCTTTTATCATTGTCGGCATAATATCAAGTGACCAATTAAAATTCCTTTCAAAAAGGAATGGGGCACCCAATGGGAGCTTTGATGTGATGTGCAGCTATGTGCAGATGAAATAGTTTTAAAATAAAAATGTAATTATTTGGGTAACATTTACTTAAAACAATTGTAACATTATCATAGTAAACAGGAAGATTATAAAAAAGGAATAAAGCTCAGGTTAGCATTTCAGTTCTTATTGTTAGGCAATCATGGTATCATGTTGGGGAGGGGTGGTTATTAGAGCAGACTTATTCTATTCAGAGTAGGTTTGCATATTTAATTCTTGTGTTGTTTTTCAAACAGGAGTTTATTTCTTGTGAGTGATTGCAATGGTAAAGAAGACGAGAATAAAGAATCTGAACAGGTGTTATTTTACATACTCGGCAGTGGGGTTTGACTCCCACCCTTTTTATTTTACCCCCACCCTTTTTATTGAGGCACCCTTTATACTGAAAATTCCTGACCCCCACGCTTTTTACTGAGGCACCCTTTATACTGAAAATTCTTGACCCCCACCACTTTTTGCTTTTTTCCGCTATTTGTAAACTGACAAAGTCGCACGCAATTTGGTTCAAGTATCAAGTACGCCGAATTCTGCACCTATTTCACATGTATGAGTCCGATGTTTTTCTCTCCAATAAGTTAATTGATACATTACGTGAACAATGCAAATTATATGTGAAAAACTACTACTGCACTGTAAAATAAGCATTTTAATGAATAACTGTACTTTTATGGTGTTCAAATGTTGTTCTTGTCATGAAACTTGACGACGCTGTGTTCAGCGACTATATCCTACTTCTTCCGTGCTTGCTTCGCTCAATCAATTATGCATTTAATGACGCCACTCATATACCATCAATGTAAAGAAAAAGAACACGTCATGGAAAAGCGGACATTTGCATATGACGTAGGTGTTTTGGCAGCGCTTCCGGGGGGAGGATATTGTGTACATTGCACTGGATTCACGTAAACAAGCGCGAGCCTGCATCAAATGGAATTTTATCTTGCGACATAGTGTGCAAGTTTTGGTGATTTTTCTTGGAACTATGATTATTTTATCATTCAATAAAAATATACTGTAAGTTGGAAGAAGCCCCACGCTTTTTATTTTAATCCCACGCTTTATATCAGTCCACGCTTTTTACCCAAAAAGTTTAAACCCCCACGCTTTCACCAATTTTCAGAATTTCGAACCGGCACGCATTATAAAGCGTGGACTGCCGAGTGTGCTTTAGTGACTTTAATAGTATGTAAATATGGTAATGAAAAAGATATAAACATTTATATTTGTTACAATGTTTTTACTTCGAAACAGCGATGAAAATGAAGTTTATAGTTATCAATAACAATGGTCTGGGGCATCGAACGTGATGGAGAACAATCAAAACCGATGCTGATCGATCAGAGGTTAATTGCCATAATATTCCCGAGAATACTATCCAATCACAGTCCACATTCACAACATGGGTGTATGAATTAGGAGCAATTCTAGAAACATAAAAACAATGTTGCAACAAAATTAAGCTTGCAGTAGATACCCGATTTATTTTTCAGCAGATTATTTAAAGCGTAAATTCCTGCTGTATCTAGAACTACTTGCATTCAGTGCATATTAGTAAACAGTAATAAAATCAAAATCAAGTGAATTGCATTATTTATTCTTAGCGCATGCTTTTTAAAGCAAAACAAATGCAAAGTAGGCTACATTGTAAATCTAGCAAAACAAAATGCAATTCCAAGCCAATATTGAGGCCCAAAAAGGGCAAAGACAATTCTGTTTGTTTGAAATTTACAGATTGTATAGGGTTTTTAGTTCCTCCTTGAAAGTAGATATTTCAAGATTGGTGATGGTTGTGGGATATCAGCATACGAACACCTCATCATATGTCTCAGTACAACTTTGAAATCTGGATGCTTCATGGCATAGATCATGAAATTAATGGCACTGTTAGCAAATGGACCAACCGATACATAATATGCGATGTGCATGTAACTATCAAGGGCGAGTAAGGTGAAGTAGGGAACAAAACACACCAAAAATCCCATGACGACAATGAAGAGGTTTTTGGTGATCGCGATCTGTTGTTTCGATATTTGTTTCCTTCTGCGTAGTGAATTGGCCCTGCTGGGATCGCGGATCGCTACAGTGATTGCATGCTCTGATGTGGAGGTTGATGTGCTATCACGCTGTAAATTATCGGTCATAGAGCTTGGGGAATGTGAGCTTGGAGAAATCGGTAGCAAATGTTGCTTCTGTTCCACAAAGTGTTTCTTGATATACACATAGATTCCAATGTAAGATCCAACTATTACTACGAATGGTGACAGACCAACTCCATTTAGAATAAGGTCAAACACAAGTGGTTGGTTATAGACGTCGGCGCATGCTAAACTCGACTGGTCATACCCAAAAGCAACATTTCCAGTTTGATAAAGGGTCAGAAGACTTGCTGACGGGATGATCCCGGTATCACCACTAGAATCGCAAGTTTCCAGGATGTAAATATCTTTGGGTACCACATGGGTTTTGAGATGTGGATGAGTCTATTTATACCAATCATACCCAATGTCCATACGCTGGTTCCTATGCAGGCATATATCATGAAACCAACAGCCTGACAAATCCAGTATGCTCCTGGTATTGGCCAGTCATTTTTGCCAAGACTACCGACAATGTACCATATAAGTGTAAAGGATGTCAACAGATCAGCTATGCTCAAACTTGTCACAAATGCATTAGTTGAAGTCTGGAGCTTCTTTGAGAGAGCTACAGCAGCGATGATCATGGAGTTCCCAATAAGTCCAGTGATAGTTATCAATCCTATCAGCGCTGCAACAAGAATTTGTTCCCAGTATGAGACATTCAAGGAATACATTGTATCGGTTGCATTGGTAGCGATGCTGGTATTGCTCACAGCCATTTTTGCTGGGCACCACTGTTTTGCTTCTAAATCGTTGGCAAGTTATGAAAGGTGTATTTATTATTGAATCTTGAATGAAGTTTTAGATCAGTGGTCGACTGAAAAATGCCCTAACTCTTTCCTAGTGGAACTTCCTTTTAAATGGTAATTAATTATTCTCAATTGTTCTCAAATCAACACAATGTACAATTCGCAGTGACTGACTATATTGAATACTTGACTTTTGTTAAGTGTCAAAAACTCTCAATCAGCAGAAGTTGGAATTGACAAATTGGCAATAAAATTTAATATCCCAAACTTCTCCTTATCATTGTTTACACATCAAAGGCAGTCCTTCTAATAAGTTTCATTCTGGAAAATATGAAGATGATCTTGTTAACTTTTATTTTAACTTTCAATAAATTATAATACCCTTGATTTTTATTCCTCCCACCCACTCTGATAGTAGCCATATTTATTTTATTATTAATTTATTATATTTTATTAGATCTTATTTTGCCTGGGGAACAAACTCTGTGGTCCACACTGATTTCCAGTCTGGCCCAGGGGTCAAACAAAATACATCAAAATACAAATGAAATACATACAAAAGAATTACATACATTTTTGTACCATGGATTTAACAAATAACATCATATAAGAACACACCAAGGAAGCGCATAAAGGGGGATATTGCCATGGTGTATTCCTTCTGTGTGTAGCTGTATCAAAATGATTGGTACCCATCATTTTTGATGGTTATTAAAAAGCCTGCTGCAACATTGGATCCTCTTGAAATTAACATAATTTATTACTGTTTATGACATTTTAAAATCGACAAATTATGTGGATCCTGTGTTGCAATTTGATGTGGCAGTCTTGTTCATAATCACTGGAAACTGATGGGTACCAAAAAACTACTAATCATTTTGATACACCTTGCTGTATGTGTATGTGTGTTCCATTTTCGTTAGGTAAATTTTTCTTTTTTTCAAGAGCTTTTAAGATTTTAAAAGATCTGTATGGGGGACAGTGACGTAACTTGGTAGGGAGGGGGTTGCAGGGCCAGAAGTTCTCGACGTGATTAGATTTTCAACACAAAATGTGACACAATCTGGTGCATGGGAGCCAAAGGCGGCAAATTTGAAACTGAGATAAAGGTAAAAATATGGAGTGAAAAATGTTCAATGAAATATATACATAAGAAAATAGACATGAAAAAACTGTATATCTTTAGAACCAAGTATGCTAGACCTTTTCAGTAAATGATAGCCTATTGGAAGTAATAATGTAATGGTTATTGTAACTCAATTTAACACTGAGCTAGCTGTACTGTGATACCTGTATGATGATTTAGCTGTTCGAGAGGCGTCGCGGTTTGAGAACGGGGCTAGTTCTAACTCAATTGTCAAGAATGCCTCCTTTGGCCCCGTGGACCAGATCGTGTCACAAATTTGCTAATTATGTAGCTGATTTTACATTGATAGTTTATGTTTTTCCTCTTTGCCAATATCTGAAGATTAATAAGTATACAGTGACATGACTAGGTAGGGCGCAGCAGGGCTGTACATGTTAGCCCTACCACAGGGCCTTTTTTTATATTACACATTATATACACCATGCTATATACTGAGAACTGCTAAAAACCCAGTGACAGCTCACAACCCACTAACCGCTGTCCCCGAGATAAAAGGGAACAGTCTATGCTGGCAGCAGCTCTCTGGACATAGCCAGGTTTTATGCATGCATGGTTTTGGATCACCACAGTCAAAAGGCCCTATACTAGTAGGGCTAGTACATGTAGCCTCTCAACCTGATTGAGTTTGCAGTGCAAAATATTCTGATTTGCATTTAATATTTTTAAAGAAGAAAACAAATATTTTTTGTAATTTTTGTTTGTTTTGTTACTGCTCACTTTACGGCTTCCAAATGCGCAGTAACAATGTTCGCTATATGGTATGCGCATCGGAGTGACATCTCAGGTTTTAATACTCGCAAAGGTTAAATGGGATTACCAAAAAGTTGAATTTTGAGAGGGTGTCCCCTTTGACAGAGGTGTGAAATGCAGTTCGAAAACATAAAATTGGTTCATACAAAAATGTATAGACTTGTGTGAATAACTCTTTTTTTTTTTTTTTCCTTTTTTCTTTACAGACCACCACCAATTATCACAGATATAGAGAGTGATGGCCAGAATGGTAAGACTATGAGTACATGTATGACCTCCTTTTTCAGGGCTGCCTAAATAGTGATTTAGATTTTTTTGTTTTAAAAAAAATACTGATTTAAATCAACTTTTCATTTTTTATCGTTTTTGATAAATGTAGGTTAATTTCTTTCTTAAATTGACTGTTTTACTTCATTCGTAATGTTTCTACCACTACCTCCATGAATGATGTTACTATCTACCGTATTCATACCATTTAAATAACCGCCCGGGCGCTTAGCAAAGTCATTTTGGGTAGGCACTTATTTTTTATATTGCTTACATAATTGCATGTAAAAAATGGCCAGGAATATGGATTTTATGTGTAGATGGTTCTGTGTTTGTGTGTTTGATATAAACACCTCAAATAAAGAAAGTCCGCAGTCATGTAACCCGTCCTACATCAAAACCTGATCTTGTTATGACAATTTGATTGATGAGGTCGTGTGCAGAATCTTGTTAGCTGCAATTTGATACCAAATTTGCTACCGAAAACTCTAAATTCACAGAGATTGATACCAGTATATGAAATTTGGTGCATTTTCAAAAGTTGCAAATTAAAAACGGACCACGCGGTCCTGTAGAGGTGAATGGCAGAGCGCGACCATTGACATAGCCCGAAACAACCGCTAGGTCATATCGATCGCATCGTGCCCTAGTAAATTTATTCATCAGTTTAAAGCGCTGTAGCAATCCATGCGTTTTAAGTTAACAATTGAATAAAGCGCAGTGCTGTACGGTGCGACTAAATTGGTCGCATTGGCGACTAACATTTTGCCCATGCGACCAAAAAGTCAAATTCTTACGCCAATGGCGACTAAACATTTCACATGTTAGTCGCCAGGGCTAATCAATATTTACCTCACAGACTAAACAAAAAATATACAGTGATGATAAGTGATCCATTAAGTATCCATTTAATGCTCATTTTGTACACAAAAATCGACTGGCATTCGCGTGAATTGGCACATTTTTTCAGTAAACACACGAAAGTGTTCAACACTTCCGGTAGGGGTAATCATTAATATTCATCATTCCCGGATTTCCCGTGACCTCATGAAAGCATGTACTGTTCAGCACGTACGCAGCACAACGGCGCTGTGCTTTACTACTGTACCACTGTGACCTGTGCATGTCGTGCTGTGTCACTCACATGCACAATGAATATTCAACGCACGTGGCTATACAGGCTGACATCGTGAGGTGTATATGTGCTACACAGTGAGCCAATGCAGAGTGTACGGTCGAGTGTTTTGCATTTGAATACATCGAGGGTGGGCATGGTGTATTTATGTTGTGTGATAGGCTGAAAGTTTATCAGGAGTAGGAGTTTAATAATGGCAACGAAGCGGACATTGTTGGATTTTTTGGAGGCAAATCGGGAAATACTGTTTCTCCGGAAGTTCGTGTTGAAACTGATGATGGAAGCAGTGGGGGAAATGCAGATTTTTCTACCCAACCCGCTCAACCTAAACGACGTAAATTCCAACCAACATGAGCCGATGACTTCGATTGGTTGGAGTATGATGAAGCCAAGGACACGATGGGTTGTAAATACTGCCGGGCGTATCCCAAATTAGCAGGCAGAAGTGATTTGGTGTCAGGATCTACATTGTTCAAACGTGAAACTCTAAATAAACATTCTGGAAGTATGCCTTTCTTAGACCAATTCTGTATCTAAATCGGCGGTAGCTGTTGGATTTGTGAAGCAAAATGAAATCATGGAGGAGAAGATTGATTATGAGCTCAATGGCGCGGCGACCAACTGTTGAAGCTTGTAATCACCAGCAAATGCAAAATGTACGTGTACATACCATCCAATAGTATGAATGTATGCCTATCAATATATATGCATTCTGGAAAACATTTTATTTTACTTGTGAGCAAAATTGATGGGCGCCTAAATTTATAAAGTTAGGCGCCATTGGCGCCTCAATCAGTTTTTGCACCGTACAGCACTGATAAAGCGCGCACTTGGGATAGTCGACAGGGGCCCATCGTGGGCAGACAAGCTTGACCATATTGCCACGCTAAGCAATTTCGACTGCGTGCTTCGTTTTGATTTGCAACTTTTGAATTTGCACCAAATGCCATAAACTGGTATCAATCTTTGTCACTTTTGAGTGTTTGGTAGCAAATTTGGTATCAAATTGGAGCTAACAAGATTCTGCACACGACCGTATCAATCAAATTGTCATAACAAGATCAGGTTTTGGTGTAGGACGGGTTACATGACTGCGGACTTTCTTTATTTGAGCAGTTTATATATCAAACACATATGGCTACACTGTTGCATGGATCCTGCACATAATGATAGAGGATCAATCCAGGGACTGCATTTTACTCTCCTTAAATCTGATATAATAGACCATGGGACAAGGCTTGCTAAGTGCTTCAGAAAGTAGTTTTCGTTCTCCCTTTCTGGGTAGAGGATGGTTTATACATGAAAATAATGCTATTATATCACTGATCAATAATATAACATTTCCCACTTTCAAAAGTTGCACGTTACTGTGTAATTTAGGAGTTATTTGGGGTTAAAAATGTGTTTTTCATGATTTTTTTCCCTTTTTGCCCAAAAATGTCAAATATTAAAATAGCTGTAACTTTCAAAATAAATTGAGTAGAAATTTCATTTCTATTGCAGATGTTACATATTACATGGATGTCTAACACTTAGAGAATAAGCGATAGGAATTTTTATTTTGCCTATCCTCTCGTGTGATAGAGCGACAGGCAGGTCCAATATTTTGAGTAGTGGATGCCGGCGCAGCGGTATCCACTACGATAAAAAATATTGGACCTGCCTGTCTATCATAGGTAGAGGATAGGCAAAATAAAAAGTCCTATGTTTTATTCTCATTCTTAGTTAGTCAAATATTATTTTAATAACTGTAAACAATTTTTTTAAAGCAAAAATTAAGTTACCGTCATAAAAACTCCCCTCATTATAAAATGAACGAAACTTGTTTACAACTTTACGTATTCTGTTGCGCTGTACTGCTAAGCGCGTTCGCCAGTATTCCGCACTAGTCTCGCGATCCAGCGCGATACATACGCGCATCTCTACACGCGTGTTACGGATTATCAAGACGCATGATGACGTGGGGTCGTCTACGGCCTGATAGACGGCACCCAAAATCATGCGATTGTCCAATCAGAAATGTGTCTACGAACTAGACCACTCCCACTGACTAAGAATGGTGAATAAAAATGTCACAGCACAACTCTAAAATATAAAAAAAATGGCAAAAACCATATTTTTGTGCTATTTCGCCATTTTGAGCTAAAAATGTAATTTTGCATGGGGAAAAAAATAAATATAAATTTTATTGATTTAAAAATATGTCATTATGTCAACCTAGTTATTCTGAACAAAAAGTTAATGATGGTGAATGTCTGTGACCTATAGTTTTTGATCTATGGCCCTTTCAAATGGACTAAAATAGCATGTTTTTGTTCAATATTTCCAATATTACGCCAAAAATGGTCCTTTATGGCCATTTTAACCAACTTGTTAGTTTTTGGAAAGTGGGAACTTCACTTAATAATATGAACATGTAATTGTACTTTAATGTTAAGCTATTTCAAGATCCACTAGTATGCCCACTACCGTGGTAGCAGCAATTTTATCTACTTTCAATGCAGTAAAATGATGACTAAAATGATTTTGCTGCATTGAAAGTAGTAAAATTGACGATATAATTGCTTCTGCCATGGAAACCGAGCTACCAGTGGATCTACAACTAGCTTAAAATGAAAGTACTATAATATATCCATAATATATGTGAAGTTCACTTTCCAAACACTGAAAATTTTGTTAAAATTACAAAAAGTACCATTTTCAGCCTAATATTGGAAAAATTGACAAAAACATGCTATTTTAGTCCATATGTGAATTTGAAAGGGCCATAGATCAAAAACTATAGGTCACAGACATTCACCATCATTAACTTTTTTTGTTCAGAATAACTAGGTTGATATAATGACATATTTTTTAAATCAAGAAAAATATATATTTTTTTTTCCCATGCAAAATTACATTTTTAGGTCAAAAATGGCCAAAATAGCACAAAAATATGGGTTTTGCCATTTTTTTATATTTTAGAGTTGTGCTATGACATTTTTATTCACCAGTGTTTGGAAATCCATATGACATGTAACATCTACAATAGAAATGAAATTTCTACTCAATTTATTTTTAAAGTTACAGCTATTTTAATATTTGACATTTTTGGGCAAAAATGGAAAAATATCACGAAAAACTCGTTTTTAACCCCAAATAACTCCTAAATGAGTAAAGTAAAACGTGGGAACTTTTTGGATATTAATTCAGACATATATTTACTCTTGATTTGTTATGTTTTGATGTTCTGCCCAAGAGTGGACTACGGAAGTGAAAGATAAATGCCCATGTCCCATAGTCTATAAGACTTTTTTTAGCTCTCCTTAGTTGATCATTCTCTCCTTACATTCTATTGAAAATGCTCTAAACAGCTCTCCTTGAAGGCTCCAGCAGAGCTATTTGATGCTCTACTGCAAATTCCAGAAGACAGACCCTGATGATGATCATAAGGGCTCATATTGAAATACCCTACCACGTTTTCACACAGAAAGAAGGCAGGATTCCCCTCGCTAAGCGCATACTCAGGAAAGCTCGGTCATAAAATGGATGGATTATATGCATCAGTGATACACCCTGCCCAGGATTTTAACAAAAGAAGGCTAGCACAGGAAAGCTGCAGGATGGCGTACACCTTCCTGTGTAAGGGAATTTCAATATGAGCCCTAAATTGTGGGCGCTTATAGGGGCATGGTCAGTTAATGGAAATTCATCGGCAAGGTACATTGATTTTTTCCTAGCGTTATCCCTGCTAATATGTTCATTAATATTGCACACAATGTACACTAATTCCTAATCATTTTAAGCAAACTCTATCCCAAAACCTTTACCATAATGTCTAATGGTATGGAGAGTATTATACTACACTTCATTCTTAATTTTTGTAGTTGTAAAATAACATTTTCTTTTTTTCTTCTAAAAACTAAACAGAAGTTGTCATGGCAACGCATCATGGAAACCTTCAGATATTGAGAGTTCCTATGAAACAACCTGGGAGCCTCATACTGCCGTATATTGAATTGCTGAATGAAGTATCGCTCATCTCAGGTGATAATGATTCAGGGACAAGGAGACATCCAGTTGCCATGGCAACAGGTTACTTGGATGCATATCAATCTATGATCCAAGTTAGACAGCAGGTTAGTAATAAAATGATACAAAGAGTGTACATTGCTTATTCATTGTTGGGTAATTTCTTGGATTCGCAATATGATGCGTTGCTAGCAGTTGGCAGTCCAATATTTGATCTGTAGGGTTGATATCGCTCTTCTGGCCATTGGATTTTAATGTTAGTGTGATAATAATAATGTTGAAAATAGTTACAGGAAGGATTCTGTGTGATCAATAGATAGAAATCGACTATAATTGTAACTTGCTGTGTTAGTGTGCATTGGCATGATATGTAACATCATTATATTGATATTAAAATACACAATGGCATATGTTCTTGTACTGTGTTGTATTCATATTACGTGGCTTTTGGATGTCTACATTTTCCCATGATGTACTACATAGTTTTGTGAATCAACCGATGGGTTAAGAAGAAGAAGAAAACTCGGGTGTGGTTTAGAACCCTGACCCCCCCCAGGTGCCACACCCGTGCACTGGCCTACCTTGCCATGTGGTCAAGCTTTCCGTGGCCATATGACTGTTCACATGATGATGCAATCGCATCATGTGGGATACCCGCTCGTGCATATACTTTGTGAATTGAGTTTCTTTTTATGTTTGGGTTAATATGTTGGCTTGGCTTTAACAAGGATCCACTTTGCAACATCTGGCTGCCACACAAGGATTTAACTCCCTAAGCACTAACCATCTTTCTTACAGCATGTCCGATTGGTTAGTTACATGATGTATTAATTTGAGTAACCAATCAAAATGGAGCTTCTAGAACTTTTAATTAAGCTCAACCCCTTTCAGTCCTACAACCATTCTAACCATGTCTCTGATCGGCTCAGTACATGGTATAGCCAAGTTTGTAAACAATGAAAAAGTACTGGAAGTGATATTTCAGCAGGTAATACTCATGGGGTTATCAAGGCATTTATCCTCTTGTGGATAATGCCTTTTTCGCTGTAGAAGTGACATCATAATCGGATTAACTACCATAGATGAATACAATTTTTGAATATATTGCCCTGCACTACAAGCAGATTGCACTAATCACCTGTGTATGTCTGCAATCATAATTGAATACAATACCACTCTTTTCAAAGACACTTATCTTACAGGTGCGAGTGATCAACATGATATGAATATAAGGTCCAGGTCTTCATCACTGTTCTTTTACATCTATGGTTCAATGCATAGGTATTGCGTGAACGTTGTAGAGCAGGGCGATATAGTCAAAAATTGTATTCATCTATTGCTATGGTAGCCTTACATCACTTCTACAGCAAATTGTGATGAGTGCTCATAATGTTAAATGGCTTTGAGTGTGATACAAAAATATACTTTTGGCTCTGTCTGTATAATTTTGTGGTGAATGCGATATATTCTTCTATCACCATGAGCACACAGCCAGTAACATTTAACACTGAGACGGAGTTGCCGTATATAGTGTTGGCTTTGGATATTTAATTAGTTTCTTTATTTTTCATTCAGGAAAGTCGGGTGGAAAATAAAGAAATAGTTAAATGTCCAAAGCTAAAGTTAAAACGGCACCTCTGCCCGATGAAAACTGGCAAGATGGGTTTTTTGCTAGTTTATGCCACAAGAACCGAACTGTGAGATGTGCATTAAATAGTAATATAAGTAGGGATAACCATCAAAATTTCATGTTGCCCCTATTGCTACAAAAGATTGTTTTCTGGATAGAACTTATCAATAGAAGTATTTTGGTGGTTAAATGGTCAAAATCGGTCAAAAACTTTTCGAATTATGAATTTTCAAAGTTTCCCATTCTGACCGGTCATTGGAACGAAATAAAATGACAAGGTCCAAAAATATCAATTGGGAGCAAAATTGGCATAAGCATATATTTACCTTTATATATTTCTTTATTTTAACATATATGCAAACATGAAACAAGCATATTGTGAAAGTATCAAAGGGGTTTCTTATGGAATGGCACTTTACTAGTCAATGGCATCAATTATTTTTTCAAACCGAGGCATTGAAATCATGCATTTAGCTTAACATTTGCCAAAAATCATCCAAGATGGCCGATATGGCACAAACTCAAAATTGCACTAAGTCCAGGTAAACTTTTTTTTTTTCACAAATAAAAATTTCGATGTTATTGGGTTTAATATGACCAATTAGTAGGTGTATGCAAATTAAATGTGTCATTGAAGGTCATTGACTCATTCACAACAATAGAGGTTATCCACTTCACTCATCATGCTCATGTGTGACTTCTAACAAAAGGTGCTGGTTCCCGTAGTATTCCTCATTCAAAACAATTCAATACATGACCTCGGAGTTACCTGCATGACTTTCGCGGGCTATTTTGAAACAGTTATTGTTGCACATTCAGGTACTTCTTTTCTTCTTCTTCTTCCATGGTTGTGCAGTCCTCATATGGATGAGTATCAAACGCACTGCGAGGGTGGTCATGCGTGGTACAAGCATGACATAAACAAAACAAATTGTGCGCAAAATAAACAGGTGCGAGTAAAAACTGGTAGCAAGATGATTACTGCCAGCAGGCCCTCAACGCAGTCTTGAAGACGTTGAGGGAACAGGATGCAGCTGGGTCTGTTGACAGGCTGTTCCAGTCACGGATGGTGCGTGGAAAGTATGAGTTTAAGTAAGCTGTCGAACTACACCGCGGATATTGAAAGCGGGAACCATGGCCTCTGGTGATTGAAGCTAGTGGAGTCATGTACTGGGACCACCTGATGTCGATGAGGTCAAACCGTATGCGATACATCATCTCCAGTCTGCTTTGGAGACGTCTGGTAGCCAAGGTGGGCCATTGGAGATCTTGAACCATGGCTGACACACTGCTGGAGCGATCATAGTCACCTGTGACAAACCTAGCACAACTTCTCTGAACCTGCTCAATCTTTCTGATGTTGCGTTGAGTATGAGGGTCCCAGGATGTGGCGGCGTACTCAACTATTGGGCGAATGAAGGTTTTGTAGCTGGTCTCTTTGATCTTGTGTCCATAGTGGCCGATGTTTCTGCTAAGGAAGGCTCTGATGGAATTGGCTTTCTTTGCCACAGTGTCAACATGCATGTTGAAGTTCAGCTTCGAGTCAAGGTGGACTCCAAGATACTTCGCAGAGTCAACAAGCTCCAACTCGTGGCTATGGATGGTGTATGAAGCCAGGACTGGTTTCCGCTTATTGGTGATTCTTAACACCTGACACTTAGAAGCATTGAACTGCATCAACCAGCGGGTTTCCCACTTGACTAAGGAGTCAAGATCCTCCTGAAGATGTTTGCTGTCAGTGGGTGTTGAGATGCGTTTGTACAAAACACTATCGTCGGCAAAGAGTCTGATAGTAGACCTGGTAGCACACTCTGGCATGTCATTAATAAATATCAAAAACAGCAGAGGGCGAGCACACTGCCCTGTGGCACCGGATGTTACTTTGGACGTTGAACTTGTCTGGCCTCCAAGCAGGACTTGTTGTGTGCGTTCACTCAGGAAGTCTCTTGTCCACTCTAACAGGGTCCCCCGTATACCGTAGTATTCGGCCTTCAGGAGTAGATGGCGATGGGAGACCTTGTCGAAGGCTTTGGCGTAGTCAAGCAGGATCAGGTCTATCTGTGACTTGTCATCCAGGCTCTTCGCAAGATCATTAATTGTGACGATTAACTGAGACTCGCATGACCTCCGTTTCCTAAAACCATGCTAGGCGACGGTGAGGATGTAATGGTCAGACAGATGGCGGATGAAATGGCAGTGCACGATGTGCTCCAAAAAGCTTGCTGAGGATTGATGTGAGTGAAATTGGCCTGTAGTTTGAAGCAGTTGAACGGCTTCCTTTCTTGAAGATGGGCACAATTGAGGCTTTCTTCCACTCGGAGGGAACTACCCCTTGATCAAGTGATGCCTGGAACAAGAGTGTAACTGCAGGTGCAACCTCTTCCGCGGTCTCTTTTAGTAGACGAGCTGGTATCCCATCTGGGCCGGTGGCCTTATGAGGTTTGATGTTGCGAAGCAGCTTAGTGACACCATTGCAATCAACCGTGATGTTGTTAGCTGATGTGTGAGGGCTGTTTCCCATATCTGGTAGAGTCACATCATCGTTGTCACTGACAAACACAGAGCTGAACTGCCTGTTGAGCAAGTTGGCTTTCTGCTTAGGATCACAATGCATGATACCATTCTCTTTCAAAGGAGCCACTCCCAGTTGGTCACAGCGCCTAGATTTTACAAGGGCTCCAAGTTTCTTGTTTCCACCTGGGTCACTGTTGATAACATCAAACACATATTTGTTGTGCGCTTGACGACAGGTCTTCTGAGACTCTTTTTTCAGAGTCTTGTAGCGTATCCAATCACGATCTTTCTTGGTGTATCTGGCTTTCTTAAAAGCCCACTTCTTTCTTCTGATGATGGGTTTTGTTTGAGTGTTCATCCATGGTTGGCTACTACGGGTGGAACTCATTTTGGTAGGCACACATTCTGCAAGCAACTTGGTCAATTCGGATTGCAGGTCTTCAGCAAGTTGCTCCACAGGGGTGGATGTAGAATTAATTGCGGTGAAGTTATCAGACCAGGACTTAACTCTGTGGCGGATAACATCCCAGTCAGCCCTTTTCCACAGGAAGATTTTACGACGCACTGGTTTGCGTCTGTAGGCTCTGACATTCATATCCGTAAAGACAATGTCGTGGTCGCTAAATAAGGCCAGGAGTACCTTCACATCTATTAACAAGACTTGGTCTGTTGGTTAACACAATGTCTAACGTGTTATCACCGCGAGTTGGAAAATCTACAAGTTGTTCAAGACCTGCCGACTCCATAGTTTGCAAGAAGGATTCATTGAGGGCCACAGGATACTGGTGGGAGATGATGTGGTTGGTAGCCCAGTCAATGTCGGGTAAGTTTATATCACCGAAATCCATATTGCAGCACCAGAGTTGGACTGACAAAGATCAAGGATAGTGCGATTGAGTTCATTCATCTTGTCCTGGTTGCTGTCAGGTGTGCGGTACAAAGCACCAATGACAATTGGCTGATTCCTGTTGATGATTTTTGCAGCAACAAATTCAGCGTCAGTTCTAATATCAATCTGGTGGCTGTTTAGACTACTATGGACAGCCAACAGGACTCCTCCATGGCCATTACTCCTGTCTTTTCGGTACAAGTTATAGCCGGGTGGAAACACTTCACCATAAGAAATACTAGGCTTGAGCCAAGTCTCACAACCAAATATTATGTCTGGTTTGGTAGCTTCAATAAGGCTCCAGAACTCAAAACGCTTTGAAAACACTTTGGAAATTTACTTCAAGTGTGCGAGGTTGTTAAAGTTGGCTGTGGGACTATTGGTAGGTTTAGAGGGAGATGATTTAGCCATGGGTGAACCTGGTTGGCAGGAGCTGGTAGAACTACAACTAGAACGAGCAAAACTGTTTGAAGAGTCTGATTCTCCAACTGTAAAGGAGTCAAAAATACCAGGTGATATGTTTGCGCAACCGCACTTGTAGCATTCCCATGGCGAGTCATTTCCAGCCAGTACTTCAAAAACAGGATCGGATAAACCAACACAGTCCGAGTGGAACCACAAGTTGCATGAGTCACAAAGAATGCTTGCTTTGGCTCCCTTGTATGATGTATAGGCCTTTTTACACTCTCCACAAGGGTACTTGGGAGTTCTGGGGCCAGGGTTGGGTTCAATGTCCCCAGACCTTATGATGAGGTTTGGCGAGTAGGTAAGCTTACACATTGCTGATGATGGTAAAGAGCAACACGTAGGATTGACTGATAATCATAAATTAATGTTATTAAAGCAGTTTAGTTTAGCATGATGACTGTCACTGACTGGGAGTGTAAGCATTACACAAATATTGTAAAGATGAAAGTTCTAAACAAGGTATAGCCAGCAGCAAGTTGTAGATGGTATGGGCCTAAATATAAGAAAACGTTTAGGGTTGAAATCAGGTGAAAAATACATCAAATGAGCACGAAACTTCACATTTATGTTCAGAAAGGTGTCTTCTTAGCATGATTCGAAAGGAGTAAGGAAATTTCAAAGGGAAGCTGGTGATATAATTTGTAACTCGAGATCTTCATGTTCAATATTTTAACCTTTTTACAGAGGGTATGATAGAGGTATTACAGACAACTCTGCCAAATTTCAGCTCAGTAGGCCACGTTTTTCACCTGAAATTATTGACATGAATATTTTGTGCCATTCTTGAGCAGTCCTGAACTCAGCCACTGGCAATTAAGCGCACTGTGGCGATGGACCAATTTTGACTCGCACTTACAGGAAAATGAAATAAGTTATGTTGCTGTAATTTGCAAGATAGTTACAAAATATAATTGGCATTAACTTCCCCAATTTTTACAGAAAGATATTGAACAATAAAAGAATGAGATCAATTTAGAAATGTCTGTGCAAGCAGTGCACAGTTGAGCTCCCTGCATGTCTATGGGAGTGTTCTAATCAAGTTGATGGTTCATTGGTCATCCCTAATATAAGTTACATATTTGTCTGGTTTTCACAATTCATCCATTTTGACTGGAATTTTCTTTTTTATAAACTGCAGGTGATTATAGTTTTGACCAGTGATTGGACTGTCCTGTGCTTTGATCACCAGCTTCAGCTACTGTGGGAAACACAACTCATGAATATTCAACAGGACAGGTATTACATCAGGTGGGTACTATGAGGCATAGTGACCTCATTCTAAAGTGCATATAACCTCCATTTTAACAAGCATAACTCACACTTTGACCTGAAGTTGTGGAGTATGAGGTCATTATTCAGGAACTTACAATTTATCAGCCTGCTACGCTAATTGCCTAAGTAATTTTTTGTAATTTTTTGTAATTTTGAGAACAAAGTACAAAATATGGTTCAAGCATGCATATTTATTCACCAACTTGCACAAGAACAAATGATAATGATTGAACCACATTTTGTTCTTTGTTCCCAAAATGATGTAGGCAATTAGCATAGCAGGCTGACAAATTGTATATAACATTAATTAAATGGACACTTGGTGATCCTAAGCTTCGTCCTCCAACTTATTCCAAAAAGATTTTTATACCATCAACAACATAAGATAACACAAGGTTTGTGCATCTGAACTTTCTTGCAGATGTGGTTGTTTGACAAAAACATTCATTGTCCATATAACACAGTGGCCAGGGGTTGGAATAAGACAGACCCTCAGCCAATTTCACCCTGTTCATGCTATGCCGCATGCTGCTTGTCTTATTTTAGCTTTCTTACTGAAAAAGAGCATTTGTGTTCATCCATATCAAAACGATGCACTTGTCGGCTGCCACATGTGTCTCATTTCACGTAATAGCTAGGAATAAATACCAGACTCGTCTCAAGCGGAGGTCACTTCCAATCATCCCCAAGTCATAGGTTTTTAAAAAAATGTTCTCTGTATTCCTAAACCATGTGATTTTTTGGATGATTTGAAGTGACCTCTCCCTGTTTGTGAGATAAAGGTCATGTTTTCCATAGGAGGTGAATGGATTTTAACTAGAATAGCACATTAGGTATGGGTATATAGTACATGTAGCTTAGAACCTCTCTCCTCTCTGGTATTCAGGCCCTGCATTGACTGAAACATTGATCAAGCAGCAGAAAATAAAAGAAATCTGAATAACAGTGGAAGCTTGAGTGGGTTAGGACAGGTGTGAAAAACCGTATAACAGCAGGCAAAGTATGGAGCGCCAAATGGGAAAAAAGACTGGGGAAGGCACAAAAAAGTATGGTAGGCCAAGCAGGTTACAAAAAGGGGAAATCGACAAGGGGAGGGAGAATTGAAAATATAGCAAGAATATGTACGAGCATCTGTATGTAATTGCTAGAATCTCTGAAGAAGAATCCTACACAGGCTTGATAGAAAAGGTTCCAAGTCCGGTACGTTGTGATTGAGAGTAAATAGCACAGACAGCATACACTTGCATATAGATCAAGTATGTGATGCTCCTGTGTTAGCGTAAGGCATATGATTCAACTAAATCAAGCACTGTACACTGAAAAATGAACATCACATGCCATAGGAAAACATCAAATTCTTGATCATGAGAGGATGTTACTTCTGGATACTGTTGCATCAGCGTGTTTTTCATGGAATAACACGATCGTAGGACATACATGACCGAGCCTCGACCTTGTCTAGCGATGACCGTATTCGAAGACAATGATTGGCCAATTCTCAAAAGCTGTGCTTGCTCCGTAAGAATGTGGTCTTTGCATTGTACACTTGACGCAAATGTCTGTGCATACCCAAGTTGGCTCTGATGAACGAGAATTAGATTGCCTATAGCACACAAGATTAAGTATATTAATATGTGAACGCTTTTGTTGTTCTAGGGATGTAGCCATGACTGTTGTTAGTCATAAACTCAAGTCTGACGACCGAGGTGTGATCATCATAGGAGCCAGTATAGGGGATAAATTCCACCGTGTGACCACACTCAAGTAAGTAATATTATCTTTGTGTAAGAGTAAGAATGCAGCTCTATACAGATGAAACTATATTGAGTTATTTTGTGTTGACTTGTACCTTTTTCGGATGCCATGCAAGAAAATAGTCCCTCTCTTTTTTTCAAGCAATGCCCAGCTCTTACTACTAGTGGTATTTAAGGCCAAAAAAATGAAGGTTTGTCTCAAAGCTCACGAGTGGCTTGAAAACAAATGCGAAATGCAATTTTTTTTTTATTCTCGACTTGTTTTTTTTATGGTATTTTGAGGGGGGAAAATCTTTTAATCAAAATCAAAAAATTTTAAATCAAAATCTCATGATTTTACAAATGCGCGCAAGCTTTGAGACAAACCTTATTGGGGGCCTAACTAAAAGTCACCTTATTCAGGTAAAACTTGCACATGATGAGAATAGAACCAAGTGTCAACATATTATTTGTCATTTATATTTTTACAGGCATGAACATAAAAAGAAGCAGGAAGTTAAAGATCCACTGAAAGATGACTTTGATGACTTGGTGGACGAGGATGAGGTTAGTATTCATAGAAGGCACAGCCAGTGCGACATTTGTCATCCGTTTCAGTCCTGGACCTAATCTTTCAGTTTGCATAGAGAATTAGCATTGGCTGACTCTGAAACAAGCTCAAAAAGAAGTAAGACCAATACAAGCCAAATTGAGACCTGTTGTGATTATATTGACTGATCCAACATTTGAGTGTATGCATCATATTTTCAGCTTATTAGTGGGAATTCCAGTTGAATGAACGCAGCTTTCAATAGCGTAACCATTTTTTGCGTACACTACGCGATGTATGCCAGCGTGTGCGACTGTGTGTGAGTAAGGCGGAAGTGAATCCAACCATGCCAACGTACTTGTGATTGGCTAGCATTGTATCCAAGGTCATGCATTCATGTTGTAGTTTGAAATACGCCATAAACGATCGCGGTTGGATCAAGTACAGCTGTTGAAAGCTGCGTTCATTCAATTGCAATTCCTATTTTAATTTGAGCTTCATTTGGTCCTTATAAAACTGTCAGCCAAACCTAATTCCTCATTTTAGAGTTTTCAGTGAAAGTGTGGCTTAAAAATTGCCATCTGATCCAGTAGACAATATTCATTCATAACCTCGTAAATAAACATGATGTGTTTAAGCCAATCACAGAAAATAACTTTTAAATACGTTTACGCAAATGCAGGTTATTGAAAATGTATAATGGCCGCATCTGGTGATGTAACATAGTACGCTTTACAATGACCACATTGTGTGACGTGTGATACATTCCAACAAGTTGTGTGCGCTGGCTTCAGTATTTGGACAGTGCTAATTGGTCGCTAGCAGTATTTTCTTAATACCGCTGTGTGGCAGAAAAAGGCCTAAAAGCGTAAACTTTCATGGCAGCCAGCATCCAACAGGGGAGGCTCAAGAAGGAAGACAAGGAGTCCCACTATTCAATTTGTTACTGAGAAAATGAAAGATAAAGTTAAAATGTTATCTTGTTTTCAAATTCAAAAGAAAAAAATGTGCCGCAGTTGGAATTTTAAAAAGTGAAAAGTAACCTCGGAATATCCCTTGGGGCTGCACCCCTCAGGATATTCTTCAGTTTCAAAGCACAACAAAGTTGTTCAGATGATCGTTTGTAAAGTCGCTTGTAAAAAATGTAAGTACATTCAAATGTAAACTTGCATATGCATGTAGTGCCCATTTAAACGCACTTGCATGTAGCTACATGCAAGTTACTTTCGACTACATGTATGTTACATGTAAGATATCTACATGTAGCGAGTTACATGCGAATGTAAGGCCAGTGTGAACAAGACTTGTATGTAAACTTGCATGTGAGCATGACCTTGATGACCCAATCCTATTCTGATAGTGCATAATCATGGCATAATTTACCAGTGAAGGTCACACTTACTTTTTGAGTTTGCTTGTAAGTAAGTCCCGTGTGGACACACACTCGCATGTAGCGTAATTTAATTGCTGACTCGCTTGTAAGTTACATTCAAAGTAGGCTACCGTCTAAACACACCTAATGTTTAGATATTTCACAATACATGTACCCTCAAAACAACTGATGCGCAGTCATTAACCTCTAATTTCATACTGTCGGCCAATATCCGATCCAATATTTTGTTGAGTGTTTCTGTTTATACATTAATAAATCAATTGAAACCAACATGAGTGGTTACTCACACCAACGTCAGATGAACCTGGTAATAAAACCAAATGTCTTGGAAGACTCTATAGAAACTTATGTTTGAATGTCATTTTTATGCCCTGGTTTTAGTCATATTGTGAGTGTAAAACTTAGGCTCCATATTTTGGGAGGTTATTTTGACAAATTTGAAATTCGACCCGAGAAAAGGGAGCCATGCACTGTTATGAACCAGAGACACACAAATGAGACCTACTGATATTTGAGGCACATCCTTGTATTGACTGTCCATGGGCCCTTGATATCCAAAATTAGTACTCAGGGCCCATATTTCTTTACCAGTGAAGAAGCCACAATGGTTAAGCTCCCATTGAATGAGGGATTCCCAGTCAAGCTGGGGAATGGTGTTATTTGGGTATGGGCCCTAAGTTGCCCTGTGGTGTAAAAAGTAGGAAACTACCGTGAAGTATATAAAATTGGGCGAGCTTTCGGCCATAGGCCTTTTTCACAGCCATGATATAATACTTGATATAATTTTTGTCTCGCCTGATAAGGCAGGAGACTATATGATCACTTTTCCGTATGTGTGTATGTATGTGTGTGCGGGGGTGCGTGTGTGTGTGTGTATGTGACAAATTTGGTTAAAGTTTTGGTTAAAGTTTGCCTTCCGCCTATTTTCTCGGAGACTAGGAGTCGCACATTCCTCAAACTTGGTGGGTGGGTGCACCTTGACCCGAGACAGAACCAGTTTGTATTGGTTAGTGGTTCAAGGTCACTGAGGTCATCCAGGGGTCATCTTAGGTCAAATTTGGTTAAAGTTTTGGTTAAAGTTTGCCTTCCGCCTATTTTCTCGGAGACTAGGAGTCGCACATTCCTCAAACTTGGTGGGTGGGTGCACCTTGACCCGAGACAGAACCAGTTTGTATTGGTTAGTGGTTCAAGGTCACTGAGGTCATCCAGGGGTCATCTTAGGTCAAATTAGTAAAAACTGTCGTATGGGTATGAAACCTGGTGGATACAGTCAACATTTAAAGCCAAATTTTTGGAAGGTCATTTCGAGGTCACCAGAGGTCATCTGAGGTCAAATTAGTAAAAACTGTTGTATGGGCATGAAACTTGGTGGGTACAGTCAACATTTAAAGCCAAATTTTTGGAAGGTCATTTCGAGGTCACCAGAGGTCATCCGAGGTCAAATTAGTAAAAACTGTTGTATGGGCATGAAACTTGGTAGGTACAGTCAACATTTAAAGCCAAATTTTGGAAGGTCATTTTGAGGTCACCAGGGTCATCTGAGGTCAAATTAGTAAAAATTGTCGTATGGGCATGAAACTTGGTGGGTACAGTCAACATTTAAAGCCAAATTCTTGGAGGGTCATTTCGAGGTCACCAGAGGTCATCTGAGGTCAAATTAGTCAAAACTGTCGTATGGGCATGAAACTTGGTAGGTACAGTCAACATTTAAAGCCAAATTTTTGGAAGGTCATTTCGAGGTCACCAGAGGTCAAATTAGTAATAACTGTTGTATAGGCATGAAACTTGGTGTGTACAGTCAACAATTAAAGCCAAATTTTTGGAAGATCATTTCGGGTCACCAGGGGTCATCTGAGGTCAAATTAGTAATAACTGTCATATGGGCATGAAACTTGGTGGGTACAGTCAACATTTAAAGCCAAATTTTGGAAGATCATTTCGGGTCACCAGGGTCATCCGAGGTCAAATTAGTAAAACTGTCGTATGGGCATGAAACTTGGTGGGTACAGTCAACATTTCAAGCCACATTTTTGGAAGATCATTTCGGGGTCACCAGGGGTCATCTGAGGTCAAATTAGTAAAAACTGTCGTATGGGCATGAAACTTGGTGGGTACAGGCAACATTTAAAGCCAAAATTTTGGGAGATCATTTCGGGATCACCAGGGGTCATCTGAGGTCAAATGAGTAAAACTGTCGTATTGCCATGAAACTTGGTGGGTACAGTCAACATTTAAAGCCAAATTTTTGGAGGGTCATTTCGAGGTCACCAGAGGTCATCTGAGGTCAAATTAGTCAAAACTGTCGTATGGGCATGAAACTTGGTGGGTACAGTCAACATTTAAAGCCAAATTTTGGAAGGTCATTTCGAGGTCACCAGAGGTCAAATTAGTAATAACTGTTGTATAGGCATGAAACTTGGTGTGTACAGTCAACAATTAAAGCCAAATTTTTGGAAGATCATTTCGGGGTCACCAGGGGTCATCTGAGGTCAAATTAGTAATAACTGTCATATGGGCATGAAACTTGGTGGGTACAGTCAACATTTAAAGCCAAATTTTTGGAAGATCATTTCGGGGTCACCAGGGGTCATCCGAGGTCAAATTAGTAAAACCTGTCGTATGGGCATGAAACTTGGTGGGTACAGTCAACATTTCAAGCCACATTTTTGGAAGATCATTTCGGGGTCACCAGGGGTCATCTGAGGTCAAATTAGTAAAAACTGTCGTATGGGCATGAAACTTGGTGGGTACAGGCAACATTTAAAGCCAAATTTTGGGAGATCATTTCGGGATCACCAGGGGTCATCTGAGGTCAAATGAGTAAAACTGTCGATTGCCATGAAACTTTGTGGGCAACATTTAGAGCCAAATTTTTTGAAGGTTTTTTCGGGTTCACCATGGGTTGTTGCAGGTTCATTTACTTCTATCAAAAGTAATCGCAAAAGCAGGCGGTTGCGAAATTCATTTACTTCTACTGAAAGTAATCGCGAAAGCATGCGGTTGCAAAAGCAGGCGAGACTCGTGGTTCGAGAACCGCCTTGTTTATATACTTCACGGTAGTTTCCTACTTTTTACTTTTGTATTCATCATCACACTGCCGACGCAGCTTTTTACTGCCCTGTGGTGTTGCTCACCTGCATTATTGTGTCAAAAGTCAAAGCTTCTAATTTAATTTGTTTTATTTTTTGCTTGTTTTTGTTGTTGTTCAGGAGCCTCCTGTTGATGTGAATCACTTTTCTACATTTGCACTGAATGGTCAAGATGGCAGCATCAGATGGCATCATCTGCCGGGGGATTTCAACGAACAAAGGACCATGGACCAGGTAAGATTCAAGCTGGGGATTGCCGACATTTATGAACCTAAGGATTATATGATCAATGTTAAATGTGTTGGCAGGCTGCATAAAATGCACACAGCTCGAGACTTGGAAATTTCAAGGAATAAAGGACCATTGACCAGGTAAGATTAAAGAGGGGTGGCTAAAGTTTATGATTTGTGAGGGCTACATGATGAATGTTAAAACGTCTTGATGGTCTGCTAAAGACTCCGAAATTTAGGGTATTGGATGGAATCATCTGCCTGGTGATTTCAACAAATAAAGGACCAACACCATGGACCAGGTAAAATTCAAGAAGGTGTCCAATGTTGATGAATCCAAGGGCTGTGTAAAAGTAAGCTGCACACTCAGAAATTGAGATTATCGGATGGCATTATCTACCTGGGGATTTCAAGAATCAAAAAAACACTATATTAATCTCCTACACAGGGAGTATAGATTTCAAATGAAGTCGCCCAGTCAGGCGAAATTCACACTCCCTGTGTGGAAGATTGAGATCATGTCTTCCATCAGGTGTGTATGAATTTCAACTGGATTAGCCCATTTTGTGGGAGTAGGACAAATGAATGCACTGTGACTGAAAATTGTCTGTTCTTTCTGTCCAATCTCACTAGGAGATGTTTAAAGCACATCACTTCAAGCTGGCTCTGAGGAAAGGTTTACGACATGAAGGTGAACTCACATGGAATCATTATACACAAGCTGTGCTGGCTAATTTAGTAAGTATTACAGATTCAAAACGATCTTTGAGCTTTTGGAAAAAGGTTATAGGGCATTTGACTTCGACCACTACTGTAAATGGGGAACAGAATTTAGTTATGTCTTCCTTGCTGCACAATAGAACAGTAACATAACATGGAGGTAAATCCCTCCAAATGAGGGGACAAATGTGTGTATGATGCACACACAAATTGTAATTTTAATGCCAAAATAAGATTCATTTTGGTCTAAAACCAAAGGGAATGTGCACACCACTACATATGTTAATATGGAGCTCGAACAATATTATAACATTCGCTGGGGAGGACACCCTCAATTTTTCTCAAAATTCTGATTTTTGGCTCCAAGCTTGCTTGACGGAGCCATCGTGATCGCGCTAAGTGGATGGTGTATTTTGCTTCATTTTTCGGCCACTTCCGATGGTGCTTTTTATGCTAAGGTTATTTCTGTGTGTGATATGTGCTTTTAAAATTTGAGTTCTAACTTTCTAAAAGTTATTTTTCAATCGAATGCACTCCATATTTTTCTATAGCAAAAACAGTCTAAATAAATGATGTTCCACTTTGCCCAACAATTTTTTACTTCAGAATATCAAAGATTAATATGTTTTCTCCTGAAAAACAACATAGTTCTCCTGAAAAACAACACAGTGTGAAACTGTGTGAGTACAGTCAACATTTGGAGTCAAATTTGTGGAAGGTCATTTCGGGTCACCAGGGGTCATCTGAGGTCAAATTATTAGTAAAAACATTTGGACGGGCATGAAACTTGGTGGATGCAGTCACATTTTTGAAAGGTCATTTTGGGGTTACCAGGGGTTATCTGAGGTCAAATGAGTAAAAACTGTTGGATAGGCATGAAACATGGTGGGTACAGTCACTATTTAGAGCCAAAGTTTTGGAAGGCCATTTCAGGGTCACCTGGGGTCAACTGAGATCAAATTAGTATAAACTGTCGTATAGGTATTAAACTTGGTGGGTACAGTCACTAATTATTTATAGCCAAAACCTTATTCAGACAACACTATTCTTGACATTGGCTTATGTATTTTGATACATTTTGATCAGTTTCGGTCCATTTGGACCCATTTCTATCCAGTTCCACCAGATTCGATTCATGTCGCTAAATAGTAATTCCCTAAATTGATTGATGTATTCTTGTATGCTCTGCAAATGAGATAGCTACCAACCAACCAGATGTACCCATTGAATGTGATCTGTCACATTGCACAATCGACTCCAAGAACAATTACTTTCACTGTCACCAAAAAGCGCAGAGCCACAGCGCCATTGGTGCTCTTGTTACACTTTTGTAAATGTACATTGATGACCTAAAATACCAGGCAAAAACAAGGCCTAATTTACGTACTGTATATGTGATCAAATCTCGGATTTTTTAATCAGTCAATCGTATACTGATACAGACAGGTCATAGCTTGAAGGTAGCCTGTGTCCGTCAAATTTTTTCAGAGGGTGCCCCTGTCATCAGAGCTGCATGTAAGCAATTTTTCATCACATTTTCAGTCATTCAAATCATTGAAACAGTGCTTTGCAGCAGGAATAGTATAACCAATAAAAACATGATGATTGACAGGCTCTTGATATTTTCATAGAATTAACTAATTTGTGTGGGTGTGTCAAATACAATGTGTACTTACAGCCCCATAGATGGCAAGGTCGGCAAGACACCAAAGTATCATTGGCCCGATTCATCCGAGATAAAACGACCAAAGATGATAACGAGGAGACTGCTACCATGGCAACAAGTAAGCTACATATAAATAGTTCAAGTGTAAAACCGAGATGTCCATTTTTCTTCATTTGAGATATCGGCAAGCACAGTTGGTCAAATATGTGATGCGATCAAGCAAAATCAGTCAGAACTCGGAAATATTTCAAGGCCCATTCAGTGATTTGCTCATCCCAACGATCAAATTAAAGAGTTTCTAAATCAATAGGAAACAAAAGGAAATATTTCCTTTGTTTGGCTGTATCTCTAAATCAATATTTCCGAGTTCTGACTGATTTTGCTTGATCGCATCAGATATGAAGAAAATTTTAAATATGAACATGTTTGTCACTTTTGATCATAGCATTTGTAAAGTAGGGTGTCAATTTCAAATAGGATGGTGATGGCCATAACTCAACAAGTTTGAAAATGGCTCTTATTAGCTATTGCATCTCAATTTGTCTTCATATGAATGTGTGTTGCAAACCATTGGGCTATTCCATTTAAAATTCACACTACTCTGTGGAAGGTGTTAGAAGTATCTTCCACAGGGGGAGTATGAATCTCAAATGGAATGAATACATTAAGCAACTCCATTTATATTTCATACACGCTCTGAGAATGATTCAATCAGAATCTTCCTCAGACGAAGGTGGAGTTAATGTGCTAATTCCATTTGAAATTCATACCCTACCTGTGGCAGATATTTTCCAAAATCTTCTACAGGGGGAATGTGGACTTTGAATGGATCAGCCCATTGCAGGAGCCCACCAAACTATTTTGGGCACATCAGTACAAAAATGGACAAATAAGAAGACAAAGGGAAAGAAATATATGGTGCAATCATTTGCCAGCTAAAGTTTGTTTTAATTTTGACTGATATAACATAAACATAAATGTGTATCATAATTTTTAATAAACTTGCATACAATTGGCAATACTTGTTGGCTGCTACATTAGTCTCTTTTTACATGATAGTTAGAAATAAACCAGACTCATCTCAAGTGGAGGTCACTTCAAATCATCCACAAGTCACATGGTTTAGGAATGTTTTCTGTATTCCTAAACCATGTGACTTGGGGATGATTTGAGTGACCTCTACTTGAGATGAGTCTGGTATTTATTTCTAACTATAAAGTTTTATGTAAAAAAAAGACCCATGTGGCAACCGAAAAGTGCATCGTTTTGATACACAATCTGCTTCAGATTTCCAATATTTATGGTCAAATCAGTTACAAAGGTTAGATATAGACGTGTGAACTAACATAGTTTTAGTCTTGGTTATTAATAAAATGGGCTATTCCCGTTAAAATCCATACACCCCCTATGGAAGACATTACCTTAATCCCCCACACATTTGGTGTAGATTTCAAATGGAGTCAACCATTTAGGTAATCTTATTTGAAATTCACACTCCCTGTGGAAAATCTAAGATCATGTCTTCCATAGGGGGTGAATGTATTTCAACTGGAAGAGTTCAATCTGAGACACTACCTTGAATATATTTATGCATGCAAGTATATTTTTTTCTTCAGAATTTCTAACAAAAATGAAATGTACTGTTCAGTAAGAAATTGCTAAAAATGCATGCACCCTGCAGGAAACAAAGTAGTTATTTATAAAAGCATCATATTTTTAATGAACATGTATAATTGACAATGTACATGGTATATAACGTGCCTATTTATAATTTTGTGCGAACACCAAAGCATTTTAAGTGATATTTGGTGTTTTAGAAAGCACAAACTTTAAAGGTCTGAATAATGTGATCTGTTACAGCAAAAGATGCATAAAGTCGGCTATACATACCTTTTATATAAAGTACCTGTCTGATCCACAACTATGAGGAGTGATTGCTTGGCCTAAGGTAGAAGCAGATGAGCTGTACAGTTTTGACTAATGTATTGTGCAGTTCAATGTATGAAGTGCTTACACAGAAAGTTTTAAGTAAAATCTGTTTTTGTTTTTCTGTTTGAGAAAATTGAAGAAAAAAATAGCAAGATAAATGAGCCATGATGCTGTGTATCATCTTCCATAGGGGGTGAATGAATTTCAACCAGAATACCCCATTGCTTGCATTTTGCACCGGAATCCTTCCTATACTTTGTTCACCTCGTAATAAGCAAACATCATAATTGATATAGAATGGTGTAAACGCTGATATGTGCAGCAGCTTCGCAAAGTGCGCTTTTGCATGTTGCATGACCGATGTGCATTTTGCGACTTTACAGGAGGCATGTGTTTAAAAAAAACTGATTTAATTTCCTCCTATTATGAGTTGAACCAAGTAGTATGTGAAGAAAGCAAAGCAAACTTCTTTTTTTTTTTTCCTATGTACTAAAATTTGTTCCGTAGAAGTTTAATTTGCTTTTTTATATTTACTGCTACATATGAATATACAGTAAGCCAAAAAATTAAGGTAACAGTTATATTCACCTCCTGTATATCCTAAACAAAGACAGATATGTCATAATTGGAGCCAGCAGCCAATAGCTGCATCTTTTAGCTCGAATTTAAGACCTCATTCGTTGAAATTTTTCAAGAAATAAAGACACGGCGATCCCAAAACCCAAGGAAGATACCAATGTAAAAGTTGCAGTTTGCTGCATTAAATGCCCTATTGATTTGTACACAAAGCGTTCGTGAACAAGAGAACTAGCGCTGCGCTTCCATTGATTAGCACGTTAAAACTAGCGTCGTGCTTTCATTGATTAGAACACAAAAGTAAAAGTGCAACTTTTGATTTCGTTTCTTCATTAGGTTTTAGATCACTGTTTCTTTAATTCTCAACCAATTTCAACAAGTAAGGTCTTAAATTAGAGCTAAAGAGTACATGTATTGGGTACTTGTTTTAAATTGACATATTTGTCTTTACTTAGGATATACAGGGGTGAACACAACTGGTACCTTAATTTTTTGGCTTACTGTACATCATCATAATTATTTTGTAGTTGGCTGCAAATTTGACCCTCTTGGGCCCATTTCACGAAGTGATACGATCGATCTTACAATTGATTTACCACACATAATCCCATATTAAATCAATCGTAAGATCGATCGCAAATCTTTGTGATATGACATTTGAATTTTTAACGCTGCATCAGTTAAGGGATCTAGAATGAGCGTTTATTGCGTTTCGACTGTATTTTTGTGGGACATGAGAGCACCTCAGACCTATCGAATTGCATTCTGAATCTGAAGCATGTCTTTCTGATATCAAATAATTTTCATTTTTGAAAATCACAATATAATACAAATTTTATGACAAATTATAAAAATTTGATATTTTTCAAATTTTGATATATAACAGTCCTCGAAGTAAATTATATAAATCTAATGATATATTCTTAAAGTGTATGTAGCTGGGAGGAAAAGCCGACGGTCAATTGAAAATTTTGACCTTTCATATTGAAGATATGGATTTTTTCCCAAAAAGACCTAATTTTTTTTTTTGTTTTGTGTAAAAAATCTATATCTTCAATAATTTAAAAGGTCAAAATTTTCAATTGATCGTCGGCTTTTCATCCCACCTACATACACTTTAAGTATAAATCATCAGATTTATAAAGTTTACTTTGAGTACTGTTAAATATCAAAAATATCAATTTTAATGATTTGCCATAAAATGTGTATTAAATTGCTAATTTCAAAAAATCAAAATTATTTGATATCAGAAGGACATTCTTCAGTATTCAGAATGCAATCGATATGTCTGATGTGCTCTAATGTCCCACAATAAATACTGTCCAAACGCTCATACCCCAGCCCTTAATCAAATTTAAAAATTGTTTGCCATATTATGTCAAAAATTCCACAGTTTAGTAAAACTTGTTGATCTGCCTTTTGTATTCAGTAATAGGACTAGAGGATCACCATCTAGCGGGCTACCAATATGGCGGACTACGACCCCATCATCCGTCAGAGCACTTGCATAACCCAAATGCAATAGTCTCACACATGCATGAGGTGAGTCACATAAGGCTTAGCGAACGAAAAAGGTTGGTTTCCTTTAGGTGCTCCAAAAAACCTGCATTTCTGTTATTTTTGTGTCATGATTTATGAAAAAATATGCTTTGAATCCTAACATTGGAAACCCGTCCATAATTTACTGAATTATAGTGAAGGTGCACAGTACAGATTAGAAGACAAGTTGCTATGTCGGCACGCAAAGCAATAGTTACTATAAGTAGGGTTCCAAGTTCCAAGTTTCTGATTCGGTCCATAAAGACCATAGAGCCTATAAAATGTAGCCCTAACACGGTTTTGGACGCAAGTCCTTGAACATGGTTCCATAGGCTCCAAGTCATCAAACACATCTAAATCCAGTTATGCTAATTCAGAGGTCTTCATCAGTGCTTATGGTCTCTAGGGCATGTATCCCAAACTTGACTGGGAACTCTACTTATAACATTATAGATCAGATTGCCTTGTTTTCTTAACCCCCTGAGTACTACCTGCCGATCTAACATTGCCACTGATTGGTCTTCACTTTAATCACCAATCAGAGTGGAGCTTTTTTTGTGTGGTGAAATTATTCTAACAATGTTGCTGATTTGTCCAATTGATAATGAAAACTTCCTTTTTGGCCAATCGGCAGGTAGTTCTCATGGGGTTAAGCTTGTACAACATTTTTGGTTTTTGATACTGTAAAAGTGGTTATTTCCGCGTACAATTATTTTCGCGAATGGCAACTATACTGACATTTTCGCACATTGTTAAATTTGTGGATGATGAAACAGTCAAATAAAACAAATAATAAAATATCCGATTTTGCGAGTGGTTAAATTTGCGGTTGCATTTTGATTCGCGAAAATAAAACCCTTGTGAAAAATACCAGTACTGTGTATGTGCATATCAAACCAATTTGCTTTTTTTGCCAGCCTCAAAATTCAGGACATCTATCAATTCAACTAATTATGAAATTTCAAGTTGAGGTTTCAAAAATTTATCATGGGATTTATAATCGAAAATTTAAACAATTTCTAACTTAATTCAAATTAAGGGGGTGGGATCGGACATGGGACTATTATGAGATGATTATGATATGACCATTCATGGTTTAGTGGGGAAACCTGGTGGAAGGAAGAGTGTATCCATCAACTTTTACAAGAAGGACCAAGTATATAACATGCACAATCTTATCAACTCTGGACTTGAATGTTTGGAAGCATCTTTGGATATAATTATTGTTATTTCAAATTATTTAAAAGTGGTGAATTCAACCTTCATAAAGAAGAAAACCAGAGAATTGGCATTTGCCCTTATCTGCACACTCCATTCCTTCCCCATAATTTAAAAACTGTAACCACACCTCCGAACCTGTCTCTAATTCAAGCAGCACACTGGTACCAATTTGAACATTGGCCACACTTTCCACTCTGGCACGTGCCACAACGTTGTTATCATTTACCAGATCAATATCAGGATTTCTATCTGAAGGTGATTCAGTAACATAAAAACTGTATGAGAAGAAGTAGACACCAGGAATTTCGCATGTGAAGCGATTTGTGGTCAGATCAAAATGGCCGCCAATGTTGACACGAGCTGCATCTAATGTTACAATTTCAGCATCAGCTGCTGCTTCCTGATTTGATGTCTTTTGCACACTAAATGCAGATTTACGGATCTGTACAGGTTCTCCTCTATCTCCTTTCTGTCCTGTTTGTCCAGGTTCTCCGGCCATTCCAACTGGGCCCACCGGGCCTCTCTCTCCCATCCTCCCTGCGGGTCCGGTCAAACCAATTGGGCCGGTAGCGCCAACATCACCGGTTAATCCCATGGGCCCCTGTATTACAAAAACAAAATGTGTACATCCATATCAAAACAATGCACTTGTCAGCTGCTATAGTACAAGGAACTTATACGATGTCCTCATTTACAAACTGATACTATCTGTCCATCGTATAAGACTGTGCCCGTACGGCAATGTGGTGAAGGAATATTACACAGTCAAGAATAGGCTCCATCATTTTTTTGTTCTGATCCCTCCCAGTCTCCCAAAACATCAAAAGCGTTGCACATTTACTTACTTAAGACTGTCCTTTTTCATATAACGCAGACAAAGTAGGGCCAAATAGCTACCTAGAAATGGTCAAATTTTAGCAAGAAATATCTCTGTGTAATCCTATGTAAGTCCCATATCACATCGTTATCGGTGATCATGATTTTTTTTTTCTGAAGTTTGGCTGGTACCCACTAGCGTCATGCACGTGACATTACACAGCTAAAATAATCGACCGGAAATCGGGGATCATTAAAAGTCAACAAATTTCAAAACACAGAAAGCAGTAAACTTAATGGCGAGCGGTCCGAATTTTGAGCCATATAAGTTTACGTGGTGAACTAGGCTGCTAAATGTGTCTCATTATAGCTAAGAAGAAATACCAGACTCATCTCAAGTGGAAGTCACTTCAAATCATCCCCAAGTCACATGGTTTGGGAATACATAGAACATTCCTTAACCATGTGACTTTGGGATGATTTGAAGTGATCTCCACTTGAGATGAGTCTGATATTTGTTTCCAGCTATTATGTGAAATGAGACACATGTAGCAGCCGACAAGTGCATCGTTTTGATATGGATGTACACAAATGTTAACTTCACCCCCTGGACACTACTGGTCATCTAACAGCATTTCTGATTGGTTGATAACTTGAAATGTTCATTTCAATTGCCAATAATGACTATACTCTGATCAGCTCTTAATAGGCGGGACTCATAACATCATGGATTGATACAGAATGGCGTACACACAACTAGGCGCAGCGCCTACGCGAACTGCATTTTGCGTGAATAACGGGTGCTTTTGTGAATTTACATGTGCGTAAGTTGGAAATTTATTGACTCGCGCAGTAACAAAAACTGAATAATTCCCGCCTATTAAGAGCTGATCATAGTATAGGTTTGAAACTATTCATGGTCAAACTTGCATTTTTGCAGATGATCTTAATAATACCCTCCTTGATTGGTTTAAAATTGGACACAATATTCATTTTGGCCAATCGGCAGGTAGTTCTCATGGGGTTAAACCAAGTTTCATCACTGTATAGCATAAATGTGCTGAATAAAACTCAATCTAAATTTTAAGGGACATACACAAATGATGACTTTGTGATGTTGATATTATTGAAATAAAATTTGCATCAATATGTAAATTTTGACCAAAAGAAAATGTTTTGTGAAAATTAATAGGATTCCCATAATTTCTCTCATCAACTGTTACACACTGTTCAAATTTAAAATGTGCCTATTTTGTTTTATACTGGTGTTAGAAAATTGGTCTGAATCGGGGTGTATATTTAGACAATAACTGCACGCTATCTGTTTTGAGGTCATTGCTTGAAATCGGAGGGGTTTGTTTTGGGCCGAGGTAATTTTCTAAAAAAATACAGATGCCCAACACAAACCCCAATGATTTCACAAAATGACTGTAAAACAGATGGTGCAAAGTTATTATTGTAATACAATACCGCCATTTTACAAATATGTTTGATGAAAATATTAGCAGAATGTTTTGCTTAAAACCTATTGAAAATGTGTCTTCCAATTCACTGTTTTAATGCAAATTTAATATGGGGTCATGATGATGCCAGGGGAGGGGCAGAGAAAAAACAATTCCTGGTGCGCATCATTTTGTCCTTGCTTACCGGGAAAAATTTTGCAAAGCACACAAAATGTTTTCAGTTTTACACTATGAATTTGGTGTTTACCAGCCCTTTTCACAATTTTACAATATTTTGGCCAAGTATTATACCAGGTTAAAAGAAGATTCACTGGCAAATTCTGGATGATTTTTGCCCAGTAGATTGAGCTGTCCAGCCCAGAGAAATAGAAATTTCCCATAATATGCACTCAAAATATTGCAAAACAAACAATGAAGAATTTACACAAAACAAAATTTTAAAATGAATGCAAATTAAAATCAGTAAATGAAGTTAATGTAAGATAATTCTAATAAATAAAATGCAACAAATGAAGCATTTATTGTCCATGAATCAAACAAAAAATCTATAGATTGAACATTGACATTTCCAGGTTGCACAGAATTTGTATTTTCTGTCATTGCGCAAGCATGATTAAGGGGTGGGGTATGAGCGGTTGGGCAGTATTTTTTATAAATTGGGTATAAAAGATATTAAAAATGTGTTTTTCAAAAATTAGAATGCATAGCCTCAAATTAGGCTTAGTACAAGTCTTTGGGCTTAATTGTCACAGCATACAAAAAACACCCTAAAACCGCATGTTTTTGGCCTTTATTTCCAAATATTAAAATTTGACATTTATTGCCAGTTAGAACTAACTGAAGGATTTAGTTATGTTTCATTTGGCAAAACAAGGTAATATTTTTTTTATCTCAAAAAATTAGCGCTGTATTTCTGGAATAGGGATTAGCTTGACCGATAAATTCAGGTATCATGCTCAATCCGTCCTATTTTATATCAAATTTGGTATGGTGATAGGATATGGTGGCCTGATGTGCTATACAGTTTTGAGTCATGTTATTTGCATATTTTGTATCTTAACATGGGTCTACTTTTCAGCGTAGTGGTAAAAGCCTAACAATTCCTGCCGATTACGAGCTGATCAAACTAAATCTTTCAATTAATTTATTAATTGTATAATAAATACCTGTGGTCCTGGTCCTCCAATTCCATCTCCCTTCTCCCTTTCATTCCAGGATCTCCCCTTGGTCCATCCCGTCCATCTCGTCCGGGAATGCCATCCCGTCCCGGTAAACCATTATGACCATTGAGTCCACGTAAACAATTACAAGTCGGGTCTGGGTCAGAACATGCAGTTGTTGAACTTTCTCCTTCTATACTAGCTTCATGTCCAGAGGTAATTGTTGAACTTTCTCCTTCTATACTAGCTTCATGTCCAGAGGTAATTGTTGAACTTTCTCCTTCTATACTAGCTTCATGTCCAGAGGTAATTGTTGAACTTTCTCCTTCTATACTAGCTTCATGTTCAGAAGGAGGAAGAATTGAGCCATTTGTGATGATACATGGAGACAGTAATAGAGTCAATTGTAAGATAATCAGTGTTTGAAAATCCATTCTGTGAATTAAGGTTAAATACAACTGATTTTCAAGGCTTGATTCCAGAGGGGCGTAAGTTAATAATGGAAACAGCCATGCAGAAAAGAATGAACTCACGCATTACAATAGTGTATCAATCTGAACTTGGGCCCACGGACAAACCGCTGCTCGTGAGTCATCCTATATGTTGCAGGGATAGGGAAGGGGAAACCATATGATCGGGCCATCTGGGCTGGTGGGGGGGGGGGGTGATTGTGGGCAGCCGTTTTCGGCAATTTTACTTTGGATTTTCTAAATTTTCAATTTTTGAAATTATCCTGGATGATATCTGTCGTGAAATAAATCAATGCTTCTATAGGCTATAATAGACCTAGTATGCCTATTTATACCCTGATTATGCAATATATAGGCCTACAACAATAACTACAACAACAGTAACAAAACCAACAACCAATATTTTGTTAATCTAATTTGTAAAAATATATTCATAGGCGCCAATTAGATTAGTATAGCCTAAAAATTCCTGAATTATATAATGAAAAAAAACCGGGCAAAAACAATCAATCGCTGCAGTCAGAAAGAAAGAAACGAACAAGAAAAAAGAAAAAAAGTGAGAGAAAAATAAAATAAAATAGATGGAATGGACCACATAGGGACTCGAACACGTACCAAAGTTTTCCAGCTCAAAACTATAGTATTATATAGTCGAACGTGAGTCCGGCCAAGCGCTAACCGATTGAGCTACTGAGTGACCTGTGAAATCGATTGATCTCAAACTGACTATTATGGAATAGTGCATACCAGGCTCTTATGGTAAACAATCTCATCACCGCTGTAAATGTCGGAGGTATCGATGGCGAAAAACCTCGATTTTTGCAAAAGTAGCTTAAATTTGGAATGAAATTCAAATGGTAAATGAATCGACATACTTTTGAGAAATAATGTAGGCAGTTAGAAATCAAAATTAACGTTCCACAATCCAGATATCGATAATGTAACATAACAGTGTTTTGTGGTACAAGATTCTCGAAAATTGTTCCCCAAAAACGGGCTAATAAAATTTAATCGGTACTGTATTTGGTTCTTCCCCATGGCAACATTATTTCTTTGGTCGATTTGTAGTACAATTCAAAAAAGGAGAAAACAGTCACTCGGCGTGGTTTTATACGGAGCGAATATTTGAAAAAAACTGCATGGAACGTGTTTTTGATCTTGTGAACATGGTGCGTAAAAATGATTTAAACGAAGGATTTTCAAACGGATTCTAAAAATTTGTATAAACACACAAAAATAATGTTAAGATACATCCATGCACCAACATTTGACTCACTGCGATATTTGATTGCTGAGAAAACGCGGTTTTAGAGAACAACTTTATACGTCTTTTATACGTTTTTTATACGTTTCTTCGTGTAACCTTAATGGGAGAACAAAGTTTGATTGACAAATGAGTGAGTTTCTACTGAGAACCAGTTGCTATTCCATTTAAAATCCACAGTACCCCTGTGAAAGATTTTGGAAATATCTTACACAGGGGGAGTATAAATTTCAGATGGAATGAGCAACTCCATTTGAATCTCATACACCCTTTGAGAAAGATTCAACCTGAATCTTCCCCTGAGGGAGAGTGAGTTTCAAGTGGAGCTGCTAATGGCATGTGTTAATTCCATTTGAAATTCATACTCCCTAGAGCTATAGAAGATATTTTCAAAATCTTCCACAGGGGTAGTGTGGATTTTAAATGGAATAGCCCAATGTGTTAAGGCTCCAGTGGTGTAGCCAGGATTTTTTTCAGCGGGGCAAAGGTGAACGAGGGGACAAAATGGTCAGAAAGGCATAAAAATCTTAAATATCAGGGCGGCCAGCATCCAGGTGGAAGGGGAGAGTTGGGGGAAGGTTTCTTGGGGGGTAGCTACCCCCAGCTACAATGTAAGGCTGGTTTGTACTTCTCTGCAATGTGTTGCAGTAAGTTGGCTGTAAATTTCTGACACTTCTGTTGCACTTCCAGAAAATAACTGTAGATCAAATGCAGATCAAACCAGGTCCACACATGCAGTCAGTTGTGGTAAAAGTATCATAAAATCAATTTTTTGATAATCAAAAGCATGGCAGGAAAAAGTGGGCAATACGGGAAGCTCATTGCCGGGAAATTTTTGGTTTTTGACAAAAATAAATAAAGAAATACATATAAAGGAAATATGTCATACTGGAGGGAAATTTGGTGAAACTGGAGGGAAATTCTGGATTGCTTGCAGGGAAAAAAACATTTTTTCAGCCTGAAGTAATTGACTACTTTTGTAATTGAGTACTCTTATTTAAAAACACCATAGCACCTTCTAGGATAGGTCAAATGTCATATTTTGGACTCTACATGATCTACATTGATCATAAAGATTCAAAAACTTTCTTTCAAATGATCTTCAATATTGTCTTGCAAAAACAATGCAAACAAAGTATAGTTTGTACCACCTAGGATGTTTCATTGCATAGGTAACATCAGTGATGGTCTATAGAGTTCAATGGAAATTGATCTCTTCCCTGTTACCTAAGTAATGAAACATCTAGAAGAGATGGCAAACTATAATTTGATTTTTTTTGTTGAAGACAAACAAATTGAGACCGTTTGAAAGACAATTTGAGCATTTTTTATGATGTTGATTCCTGTAACTTTTTGAGACTGGTGCACAGATAGGATAAACCATACTTGTCTAAATTCTAAATGATATTGACTTTTTTCATTCACTATTTAAAGGCAGAGTAATGGAAAAGAACATGACCCTTTTCCGACTTATTTCCAAAGTATAAGTCCAAAGTATATAAAACTAAAACAAGTCAAGGAAGCTTATGGTAATGTCAGATTCAAACAAAAAAGTTCCGTTTTTGAAAAAAATCACAAAAATACACTTTCTTTGTTGTGACAACATATGTTTCATTGAGAATCACACACTGTGCAACCTGTTACCAAATGAAGGGACCTAATAAGTATCAGCATCAAATACTACTAAAATGGTAACTGAATCTACTCTAGCATGTATAGATTAATACAATTAAATAAATTACATGTTTTAGCACATTCAACTTTACTGTGTGTTGTGTGTTTTATCAACAAATTGCTGAATAATAAAGGCAAGCACTATAGTTCATTTGTCATGTTGCCAAATAGCGCTACCACAACAGCGAATGAAGCTGAAAAGTGGTGGAGATATTAGGCAACACTGACAAAACCTACATTGTACTATATTCAGAGGATGTGCTTGCATTCCTTTTTAGCAAATACATTTAAATACATGATTTGTTCATCTTCGTCTATCTATACACAAAAGAGTAGATCGCTTTGCTAATTTGGTAAGATTCTGTGCTGCTTTTAGAACCGTGTTTTATTTCATAGCAGGCAATTCAGGGTTTGATTTATAACGAACCGACAACAAGCAACCTTGAGCAGACGACTCATTGGTTCGGCGAGCAGGGCGCTCTATCCTTATCTACCTCCTGGATTTCATAATATTGCATGGTTTTCAGCTAAATAGTAAACATGAAATGTGAACAAATATTTCCACCTGAAATGACAACAAATAGTTCAAAAGATGGCAGTTTCATATTCCAAGTAGCGCAGTATATAGAGTTGCCATATTTTAAATGTTTGCTCTTCTATATCAAATTTAATCCAAAAATAGTGATAAATATCAGAATTGGGTGTACAGTAAGGGAAATGTATTATTTTAGCACTAACACAAAAAAGTTCCTTTAAATTCTTACCTTGAATTGTAGGGTAACTGTAGCACTACTGTCAGGCTCTGTTGCTTGTAGTATACTATCCAGAGAAGTTGTGTCAGCACTACTTTCCAGGGTCTCTTGCTTTGTACACTATCCAGAGAGGTTGCGGAACGGAGCCCTACCAAATTCACCTGAATTTGTATTACTCTCTTGACACTCTCCTTATATAGCTCACATGCAGTGAGCAATTAGTCAAAATTCAGAATCTCTCATTTCACCCTCCCCCTGAATATAAGCTCCACCCAGGTGTAAAGATGAAACCCAACACATGGCGTTGTTGACAGATTCTAATTATGGTAACTGTTGTAAATGATAGGACCAACAACTTTATAAACACTATAAACTTTGAAGTAGTGAATCATAACATGTAAATTAACACTAAACAATCAAAACAGTGTGAGAACACAACAAGTGACTCAATTTGCTGAATAAAACCAATCCTGTTGAAAGTGATCTTACTGTTGATTTCTTTCTAGATTTTAAATAGTTATTTGATGTATTTGGTGTGTAAGTGGACCAGGTAAGAGGCACCGAGAACTGGCAGGAGTGCAATTTCGCTAGCATTTTTGTCTCGCCTGAACTATGTTCAGGATGTAATCACTATTTCTGTCTGTGGGGGTGTGTGTGTGTGTCCATCCAGAGCTGTATCTCAAAATTGATAAGCTGCCCAAAAGATGTCTGTTATTGACATGATACGCCACATTTCTTAAAGACCCCCATTCAGTGATCCCAGTGCAAGAGTAAAAAATTAAAATTGTTTATTAATTGCTTAAAAGTGAAGGATAAGTCATTCAAATTGTCATTTGGTATTTTTGAAATGCCAAATTTGGCAAAAAACAAAGAAAACAGCAGTACTGACAAAGTTGAAGCCCCATTCAAATACATGTAGCTAATTTAGATACTGTCAGTATCTAAATTACAGATTCGTGTAAAATGTCTTATTTTGTCTTAAATTCACGGCTTTCGGCTTAACCATTCGCAGGCTATGTTAGCACATCTATGTAATAACATAGCACCTTCATAAAACATAAAATCTGAATTTTGATGATTTTTACGATCGTCCAGATGAGCAAATCACTGAATGGGCCTTTGATATTAATACTAGTAATAGATAAGCTGCCTTTAAAAATATTATTGACAATGTTGAGAGTAGGAATTACCTTGAAAAATGTCTCAAAAATACAAGATGCCATGCAGTTAATATTCCGGTCTTAAACGATCAGACAATATTTTAAACATTAATAACATCATAACCCAAATCGTGAAAAATCACCCCGGGCAGATTTGTGGCTATTTCTCCATTTACGATCCTGCCCAAAAGTGTCTCCTTTCGATATACCACGTCACAGGTTTTAGTTAATTTGCTATATAAACTCACCTTACATGTGCATTTTATTTTAAAATAATTTGATATTAATTCGCAATGTATAGTTTACTATATAATAGATAGTGGCAAGCACATTTATAAAGGACTGATTACTCACTGCAATCTTCACTCTTAAACTGTATTTTTCTGAATGTGTTGATTGTTAGTTGGAAACTCCTGCGAAGCTATGGACATGGCATCTTACCTAAGTACTCCATTCTATAATAGTCTGCCTAGTGTGTTTTCTCTTCAATCATTTTGTTGAATGCAATTTTATGAATCAAATAAAAAAGATAGAAAGTGGCTTCACTTAAAGCCTTAATGTACGATCTTTTTAAAATTTTCGATTTTTCTTCCAAAATGATAATGCAATAAGTTCCCAATACATTTAGATGCGAAAAACATTGGGAATTTGCAAAGAAACAACATCATAAACTTCACCTCTATTACTCGAAGTATCTTGCACCTTTTAGATTAGGACGGCGAGTGCGGCCACAGAGTTAGTCTTCTACGCAGCCAGTTTGGTTACGCTCCCTCCACATATGATAATATGTCGGACCAACATAAAATCATCCCGTTTTACTACAAATAGGATTCACTGGGCCTGTGTCATACGCCTTAACCGCTGGGGGTCTTTGTACTAATTTTCCAGTATTTGTAACATATAGGCCCTACCAGTAATGTAGATCAGCCAATGGTAGCAATCAAAGACCCTGGAATTCCAGGGTCTTTGTACAGAGACCCTGGCAAAGACACTCTTTTTCCAGGGTCTTTGCTTTGTAGCAATGCAGCAAATTTGTTTGATAGGCAAGCTGCCCCAGCCAGCAACATGCAGTGATCATTATGTCATACAATTAGCAATTGTATTACAAATGAGAGGTTAGTGTGGTTACTATAATTAGGCCTAATTAAGTTAGTTAAGTTAATTATAAATGACAGATGAACCTACTAGGGGTGTCTGGGATTGCTAATTGTAAATTACATAATGATTGTTTGATTTTGCAAATCAAAAAGAGTAAATAAAATCTCTTCAGAAAATAATAGCACAATTATGTCCATGCTCTAATTCCTTTTGTTTTAAGAATCAAAAGCATGAGTTTTATATAGGAATGAATGAATGAATGAATAAATGAATAACAACCACCAACCCTGGAACAACCCACACACGAAGTGATACTTTAAGGCCGCATTAAAAGAAACCTGAACAAATTAAAAAGTAAATCTCTTCAGATAATAATAACATAATTATGAGGCCTACATTTCATTCAAAGTACATGAAGTGAACAAATTACTCTCATCTCGTCTATTAAAAACATGTCCAGATCTTGATTAAAATCAGAAGTGAAAACAAGAATCATGATCTTGGACAGTTTTGTCCTAGCCAGCCAGGTCAGCTATGGGATCCCTGAGCAGACTTGCTCAGGACAGCCAGATCCACTGTTGACAGATACAAGCAGGTAGTCCCATCACTGTTTTGGTGGGCAGATCCGAGTACATCTGTTCCAAATATGGAGCGATTACATCATGGTTTCAAGTAACTTGCAGTGACTCTTATCAAGGCACTGTGGGGGGTTATAAGCCAAGATTTTTAGGGCCATTTTTTTTCAGGTGGAGCGGGCACTGGGTTTTAGCAGTTCTCGGGTATATATGAAGAGCTAAAGAGTTGTACCATCAACAAGTCATTATTTACCACAACAATGCTGGTTATAATAATATGCAGACCATTGTTCTCGTTTGGGAATCAAAGGCCTCACACAGTATTGTTACTGTCCATCCATCCACTGTTTGCTTTGTAATGGTGCATGCAACTGAAATTATAATGCCTATAGCATCACAACCCATAGCAATATCGCACAGGTAAATCAGACACATGTCTGATCGCTATGTGCTTGCTAGGTCAGTGAGAGCCACAAACTGGCAGCTAGGGTAACTGTAGTGATGCTACAGAATGATAGAGAGCAGATGCCTTCCTTTTACCTCTCAAATCCTACTTTCCCATGAGTGAAATAACACAATTCTCTTGAATAAAAGCTGGTATATATACAGCGTGCTCAGTGGCGGTGCCAGGAATTTTATTTCGTGAGACATGGGGGGGCAAGTGAATTTCAGGGGAGGGGCAATTTTTTTTTTTTTTTACCAAAAAAACCTGTTCTGCTCTTTTTGTCAAATGTGCCTCCTAAAATATCATGTCAAGCAATTGCTTTTTCCTGGTTTGCATTATGCTTCAAGCCGATCAACAAAATAATAACGCCATATAGCAGAACTAAATGTAGTATTGATTATGTTTTAAAAGCCCATTTTGTTACATTACCGATATCTTGATTATGAAACATTATTTTAGGCATTCAACTTCTCACAAAATTGAAGTTTTTGCAATTTTAAGTCAACATTTTTGCATGTTTGAAATCATCTTTGATACCAGATAATTTTTATTAGAGTTACACCGACACTGTCATAATTTTTGTTCTAAAAGTGGGTCCATCTTACCAAATGCTCCATGTCCAACCAAATGGTTTTTTCAGCTTGAACTCTTTGTCTCAGTTTGAGTATAAATTTGTATTCTTAGTAGTTTTAGGTTTTTTTATAGTCAGTCTGGTTTTTGGAGACTCACTTGAGTGGTTCATTTTATTATATGTGACCTGTTACCTCAAAATGAGCGTAAAGTTGCAAGTTGGTAGTTTCAAGACATCCTTGCTGAGTTGATGTTCTTTGTTTACTGTGCACCTGTACAAGGCAGTAGCATGTCCTTTTTGAATGACGCATTGTGCCCCCGTTCACAAAGGACATACAGACATACATGTACTATTGGCTTGAACAGGTGCAACGCAGCAGCTAGGATGCAGCAGCCAGGACATCTCGAAACGACCAACTTGTAACTCAGGTCACATTTGGAAATTCACCAGGGGCCAGTCTGACTATTTTCCTTCCTTATTTTTGCATTGTAACATAAGTTCAATTTTTTTTTTGCTTGTATTTCTGGACCTGGATTGTAAGAATCCAATTGCAAATCAAATGACCTGCTTATTCTTTCAGGGTATAGAGGTTCTAGACTTATCAACAGGTCGGCCATTAACAAGAATCAAGCTAACCCATGACCGGTCAACATATGCTGATGTAAATGATGATGGCATCATTGACCAAGTTAAAGGTAAGACACAGGTTGACCCAATACTATGATCTCAGTTTAACCTCTGAAAAGACTCTAGCTATCCCATGACCGATCATCTTTTAAACACTGATTAGGTCAACAAATAATGGTACCATTAACTTAACTCAAGTCAGAGATACTAAGGTCGACCTTATAGTATGACTTCAACTTGACCTCTGATAGACTCAAGTTAACCGGTGACCATTTAACTTTACGCTGATGTCAATGATGATGATGTTGTTGTCGTCCAAGAAAATGGAAGATTCAGGTTGACCCATAAAATGACCTCAATTTGACCTCTGACAAAGATCAAACTAACCCATGACCATTCAACTTATGCTGATGTCAATGATGATGATGTTATTGATCAAGTGAAAGATAAGATTCATGTTGACCCAATAATATGACCTTAGTTTGACCTCAATTTAACCTCTGAAAAGACTTAAGCTAACCCATTGAGGGTGGTTAGGATTAATGTAATGTGCTGGAATGCTTTATCAAGCTTATACACATTATTGTAAAACATGTATAAAGGCTGATGTACACACATAACACACACTCAGGTAGCTTAATTTTCTGGTTTTAAGATGACCATGTTTTGGTCTATAAGATTATAAGAAAGTATAGTCTGGCCAGGGTAATGAAACCGACCTCAATTTTGCCCTATCAATAGAGCTGAGCTGTGTGATCTACAAATCTCCAAGCACCCCCTGACAGCACTTGACTAATTAACAGTTCCCCTTTGACAGAGATTACTCAAACTAGCTGTGAATCTGACCAAAAGGGGTAATTATCAATTAGTGGTTTTTGCTCAGCACTGTTTATAAAATACTAAGTTTAGGCCAAAAAAAAAAGGTTGTCTCAAAGCTCGCGCGCGCATTTATAAAATCGTGAGATTTGGAAAAAAAGAAATGCGGATTTTCTTCTTTTTTTTTTCAAACAAAAATTGTTTTTTAGTTTTTCCAGAAAAATTCAGCGAAAATCCAATTTTTTTCTCCAAATACCATGAAAAAAGTCGGGAATACAATTTTTTTTTTTTAAATCGCATTTCGCATTTGGTTTCAAACCACTCGTGAGCTTTGAGACAAACCATTATTTTTTTTTGGCCTTAGTAATTCTGATACTCCTGCATATAATGTCCCAAAATCTTGTTACCAAAAGGTTAGGGGAACCCATTGAGTTGATCCCATCATTTCTTGCAATCCATAAACTTTCCTATGTAACATTTTATTTTAACAGGACACTTCACTGAAAATGCAGATGATGATGATAATTGTGTAGCTGTTGTTAGGAGTGGAATCCCTCCCTCTTTGCAGCTTTTCAATGGTTCAATATGTCATATACCAAGGCTACTGGACATGCTGTATTTGGCTGGTAGGTACTCTGTGTCTGTATATTGTCTAGGGTGGCACAATTTCAAATAGGGTTACCTGAATGGGTAACTCCATTTGAAATCTACACCCCCTGTGTGAGAGATTTAAGGTCATGTATATTCCACAGGGAGTGTGAATTTCAAATGGGGTTACCTGAACGGGTGACTCCATTTGAAATCTACATATCCTGTGTGGGACATTGAAGTCATGTCTTCCACAGGGTATATAAACTTCAAATGGGGTTACCGGAGTGACTCCAATTGAAATTTACACCCCTGTGTGGGAGATTAAGATCATGTCATCAATAGGGGGTGTATGAATTTCAACTGCAACAGCTCTTTTTGCAACAAGATAACATGAGTTTTATTCCGCGTTTGTCCGCCAGCAGTTGTCATTAAAATAAAATGGGCAAATTTTGCTATGTGTTGCTGTATTTTGTGCCACGAACATGAATTGCAATGAAAGTCATTTGTTTCTGTATTCATATTTAAGCTCTGACTTAAGGAACAAACCAAAAGTATGATGACATCCTATAAACAGTTTGTAAGACCCTCTCCCTCCCTCAAACTTGAACCATATTTTGACTAGTTTTTTACAACATAATCTTGACTTTTTGATACCCCCCTCCCCCACCCCACAATGGACTTGTTTATAGGACATCATCACCAGGGTTCGAATTTGGCTGTATCGCATAGCAGTTTGCTCCACATTTTGAAGTAAATGCTACCCAAGTTTGCATTTGTATAGCACTTTTTATAGTGGATTTTCTCCAAAAATGAGCATTTTGGCCCAAATTGGACCTCACAGATGAATTCAGCAAGTCATTTCCAGTCTAAAAATGTATACTTTTATATTCTTTAGACTAATAATTTAGCAGTTATGAAGCCCAAAAGTTTCCCTAATTCCAGGGTTAAGACCACCCTTAAAACACTTTCTTTGCCAATATCTCAAAATCAATATTAGCGACATCCGACTCATTTCCCTTGATCGTGTCACATAATTATTTTACTCTTTGAAAAATATTGATATTACAGCTGATTTTGTCCAAACATATGTGCTGTTTTGAGCTTTTGAGAGACAAGTGTGACTCAGCACTATAAATGCCTCGCATCATCTGCTGAGACTTTGTGGAAATTAGATAATGGCTTGCAATTATCCATGCAATGATTGCTTGATAAAATGGGCTTGAGTAAAACCATTAAACAATACATGATTTACAAATGTACCTTATGACTTTTGCTTACTTAGGTTCTTTGTTTGGAAGTACCAATATGATAGAAAACCAGCGGTTGACTGTACCTCCAATCACAGTTAAGAGGTAAGAAGAATTTTATTTTCTAGTCTTTTAAGATCAAAAGTCCATTTTACTTTAAATAAAGACCTAAGTTTTATTTTTCTTCAGCAACTGATATTCAACTTGATAAGTGTTACATTTGTAAGTGTGAAATTTGATTTCATTATAATTCGTGCTCAGAATGATAATACCATGGCAATGCCAAATCCTATTCTAAGCCGAATTCCACTACAAAATGCAGTTTTACAAAAACCAAAACCTCTATTTATGGCCCTTGTCTAAGATTGCAAATGATTCTCCAATAATTGCAATCTGCATTATGCCACTGTACTGTTTCCTCTCAAAGTAAAGCCTGTGATAGAGACTGAATTTGGCATATTACTTCAGGAAAAAGTAGAAACCATCCATAAAATTACAGCTACATCTGGGGGGGGCACTTCAATATGAAATGGATATAGGGCTGACACTTTCACAGTATAAAGGGCATTTGATGAGAGCAAAATGTAAACAATATATGGGGTCATTGGGTGAGAACATAACATTTTTTTTAATGGAACCTTTGGGTGGGAGCCGAAAGAGTGCCACAAAAACCTCAAACATTAAATTTCTAGTTCTAAATGGCTTCAAATTTCTGATTTTTTTTCCAAACCATATAACAAAAAAAAAAATCAGTGATAAATGAAAGTTGCTGTTCAAATTTGAAAATAAGGGTCTTTTGATGACAGATCAAATGGAAAAATAGGGGTCTTCTGGTGACAGAGTATGTGTTCGTAAACAAATATGAGGTCTTTGGGTGGCAGTGACGCTGAAAGGGGGTCTTAACAGCCCAACCTATGCATTTCCTCCAAAGTGGGAATGGCCCCTCCCCCAGGCTACATAAAGTTGATAAGTTTTCTTTCATATTTCAAGGAATGACTTTGGATCGAGGTGACACAAATTTGAAGCAGTCGTTCAAACCTTCTAAGTATTGCGTTGGAAGGTTGCTATGTTGGGCTTTTCGATTTGAAATCCACTCTCCCCCTGTACAGAAGGAATATGGGTTTCAAATAGAATAGCCAATTGGGTAATTCCATTTGAAATACTCACTCCAGTTGTGGAAGTAAAGCCATATACAAGGGAGTATGGGAGACTTTTCTTAAATATTCCACAGGGGTATGACAGTACAAATTGAGAAGCCCAATGTGTACTTGCAGCAGGTTAGGAATAAACTGTACCAATCAATTTCTTTGTCCCAGGGAATTTCAAGGCAGCTCATTATTTGCATAAGGCCAGTGATTTAGGAATTGGGACATTTTCATGGATTTCAGGAAATCAGTGCATAAATTCTGTATTAACTCGGCTCGGCTTTTATTTGTTTGTCTTCCCCATAGTGTTGCACAGAAGAGGGGTATTCTGAACCATCTGCTTGGACTGAACCATCTACGTTGGGTGCGACAAGGGATGGATAGCGTCTTCCTTGTCAGCAACGGAAGGGTTACAAGTTACGGTCCTATGGGACATTTTAATTGGCAGGTAAGGGGATAAGAGTAACATGATTCACAAGGCTCACAACACCGTGTATTGATATAGAATGGCATGCACGCAAAAAAACATTTCATATCAAGATCAGAAAGTTCGGAAAACCACACTATTTATGCAGTAAGCTAAAGGGTCAAATTGTACCCAAACTGGCGGAGAAGAAATGTCATGAATTACGGTACCCTTTTGCGCGAAATACAGCTTATTAAGCCAATGTGAACATGAGGTCATAGGTTATTTTCCTAGCATATTGAGCTACATGTAACACCATAGCTACTTGGTTTTTCACAATAAGATACTAAAGGAAAGAAATGATCAAATGTTCGCCATTTTCTGGCTGATAAATTTTTTTTACAGAACGTTTGTTTTTATGCATCACCTCTTCCACAAGTCAGTCTCTTACACAAGATATACCATCACACGCTTGATTGCACATTGAGTATCCTTGGCAAAAGTACCTCTCTCATCCATAATTGACCGTCAAAAGTTCATTGTAGTTTATGATGCCTGTTACACATTGGAACTTCGCACTTAAAACATGATGCTGAAGAAGTACTTTCATGCACATGCAATAGGGGAAATTATTTCATGCTTCAGGATTTATCTGAATGACTCAATTTGAAAAGGTCTATTGTATTGAGCGTTATTGGGTGTAGCACTTATGCTAGTTGTGCATTGCCTAATACGTGACTGGCGCACGCTTATGTGAATTTATAAATGGGACTTGATTGATGTGCGCAATAACATAAACGAATAATATTTGCCTATTATAAACTGAAACAACTTCAAAATCCTGTATCTCACTTTTTTCAGGTTGACACTTCAGCTAAGTGGTCCGACACAGTGACAGTTTTTAACAGTAAGCATTATTTTGCACCAGAATTAATTGATGTATACAACAATGCATTCGTGCCATCAATGCAGCCAACGTCATTACAAGTTTTTGGCAAAGAAGTAAGTTTCAAAACTCCAGTAAGATATTTCCTCACAAATTTTACAAGTGTACCTTTTACCCTTGGCCATCTTGTCTGATGGCTTGATCACAGATGATATGGTCAGCTGCTTTTCCAGCAAAACTAGGAGAGCTGTAAGTGATGTTGTTTTAAAGGTCCTTGACCTGATCGACAACCTCATCCCCCATTTTTCTTCATCAACATTGAGATTTTGGTATCAGAAGAAAACTCATATTTTTCTCATTATCCCAGTGAAATTTAATGCCTGAGATATTTTTGATTTAAATGGTGTGAACATCTCAAAGTGATTTGTGGTAATCACACTGGAAGTGTAGGTACTATCCTATGGGGCATTGATAATTATATACGTTTTTACTTCTCATATCAAAACCGCTAGAGCAATACTCAAAAACATATTATTTTAATGATAGGCCTCGATTTGAGATAGAAAACAGAACTTGACAAATCAGACCGTATGCCTTGTTAAGCAGTGGTTTAATGTACAGGAGGATGTCTTAAAATTGCACTCGGTATACATGGGCATGTGTAAAACAATTTGATATTGAAAAAATAGGCTCAGGCTTCATCAGGGTCTGTAAGTTATCAAATGCAGTTATTTTATGGCAATATTCTTATTCTAGGATGCTGCCTTGGTTGTGGGCTGGAACTCCATGGTACTGATATCGCTGGTTGATGGACGTTGGTTAGCAGAACATTCGTTGCCATGTCGACCAGATGCACCTGTTGTTATCGGAGACCTGGACGGGGATGGATACAATGATTATATTGTGCAGTGTCCAAATGGGTGAGTGACTAAAGAGATTAGTTTAGTTCAGTGGTTCTTGAGGTAGCTCATGATATTTTGTGAAAGTATCTCAAAACGACTTTTTATGTTGAAGCCTATATGTGACCATCCTCCACAACTGAGCCCGGATGTCGCCAGTGCCACTATTGAGATATGCTCCATTGAACTTAACAATAAACAATAGGAAACAAAGGATTTATTGACCGATTTATTGATTTTTCACTACTTAAATGTCAAGTACTATAGACATGATATACATCATTTTAAAACCAATTTCAAGCAGAATATTTTGGTTGAATATCTCAAAAATGATGATTGGCGACTTCAGGGCTCAGTTGTGCTGTGTGGTCACATATGTGAAATGATCAAGGGGAATGAGTCACATGTCGGCCCTGGTCGAAAATGAGTTTTACAAAATCATGTTTCTAAAGAAGACATGTTGATACAACTTTTCTTTGTGAAGTTACGTCAATTTATCAATCGCTGAAAACAATATAAAACAAAAGAGTTTTAACACTTCCTTTGCCAATATCTCAATATCAATATTAGCGACATCCGACTCATTTGCCAGCTAGCATACAGAGCAATAAGCCAGTACTTGAAACAGAGATGTGATCATCACAGGTGAGTTGCCAACATTGCAATTTCTGTTGGACGATCTGTGGCTGGTATGGAAGGGTCTATATGATCATGCATATAGCAAATGATTGACATGTATCGTATCTTGCATGCCTCATCAGTTTCGTGGTATAACCGATTTACTATATAGAATAGTTCTGATACGTTGTTTACTGTATTAAAAGGGCATTTCGTGATCCACAACCTCATCCCCCCACTTTTCTCCAAAAAAGTTGAGATTTTTATACCACTGGAAACCTCCGGCTACATGTTTATGTACCAAAAATTTCTTGCAGATTAATTCATTTAAGAGAAAATATCGTCAAATTTGAATTTCATTCTGGTATACCAAAACAGTGGCCTATGGAGCAGTGTAATACACTTAATCATGCATAACTCGCAAACTCAGAAAAGAATCAACTGAAATTTTGGGAATAAGCTTTTTTCATGGATATCTACTGAAAAATGTCATGAAAAGAGGATGCTAGGATCACAAAATCCTCCTCTAATATTTTATTGATGAAATGTGACAAAATGGGTATTATATGAAACACAAGAATAATATCATCTACGGACATGGATACTAAGTATGCCGGGAAGAATACTGACCTATGTCAATTCAGGTCATAGAGATGATATACCACTTTGGAATTTTGGTCACTCGCACTTTGTGAGAGGATAATAGACCGAAGTGCAACTTTCAAAAGTGCATTAATTTCTTGCATAATGAGCCATAATGAGATCAACAACCTCTGACATTGTAAATTGGACCAAAACAAAATAAGCTGCCATTATTTTTTATTATTTTTTTCATTTTGTAAAAAAAATGTTTTGGATTTATTTTAAAAAGTCTTGTGAACCCTCTATGATTAGTGATTATCAAGTTGGAACTTTTTACTCAATTTTTCTCCAGGTTGGTTGGGTTCCATATGCAACAATTCTCTGGTTATTGGAGTACAGCATTGATATGTATATGTCTGCTTGTAGCTGTGGTAGGCCTTACCTCTCTGTGCACATCAGGCGAGTATATATTTGATGAACATGACCATGATGAAAGGTAACAACGCATTGATATGTGGCCTAGGATGGATCCTCGTGGTACTCCAGTCTGTGACATGATTGCACAGCATTATGTATATATATGTCTACTTATAACTGCAATAGCTCTTGCCTCTCTCTGCACATCGGGAGATTATATAGTTGATGAACATGATGAAAGGTAACAGCACAATTAATATGTGGCCTAGGATGGATCCTTGTGGTACTCAAGTCTGTGGCATGATTGCACAGCATTATGTATATATATGTCTACTTATAACTGCAATAGCTCTTGCCTCTCTCTGCACATCGGGAGATTATATAGTTGATGAACATGATGAAAGGTAACAGCACAATTAATATGTGGCCTAGGATGGAGCCTTTTGGTACTAAAGTCTGTGACATGATTGCACAGCATTATGTATATATGTGATAGGTCTCTCTATGCACATCAGGTGATTTCATATTAGATGAACATGATGAAAGATAACAACACATTTGTTCATCCTAGGCCACAAAGGTCTTGCCACCCCAGGCATTCATCACAGAGAAGATGAAAACCACCCAAACTACTAGCCATGCTCAACCATACAGAAGATGGAAGGTGTCTTAAACCCGGAAAGCTACCGCAACATGTTGAGTAAGTATCATGGGATGCATGTGACGCGTAAGCCCTCAAAGGAATTGGTATCGGATGTACGGAAGATATTGATGTTTGTAAACTTTATATCTTAGACGAACTACTGTAAAAAGAGGATTTTTGCACCAACAAATGTTCGTGGTTTTCTGTCGATTCTGAGCTTTTTCACTTCTTTTGAATTCCAAATTAACAGCTAAGAAATGACTAGAATCGCACATTTCTATGATAGTGTTTGCCAATTGGAGCACAGCAAGCTTGAAAATAATTTTCAGCAAACATTTCCACTTTTCAGTACCTATGACCATATTCCTAGTACAAAAGCATTTTATATTGGTCAGGGGTGTAATAAGTTTTCTGTTTTTACGGATTACCAGGTTTTTGCTGGTCCAGAATCCGGATTTTTCCTGATAATAAAAATTCTTAAAAAGAAAAATTGGGGGGTGATACCCTCACACCCTATTTCCCAATCCCTAGCATTCCCTAAAAAGATAGTGCTCTGATCAAGTGTTCAACAGCTACTTACATCCCTGATCCTTGGTATAATGATATTATGATACTATCATTAATTATGCGTAATTGTGCGTGTTATATGAAATGAATGTGCCCGTCTCTGTTGTAAAATTGTGTAGACGAGGTGTGGATATGTTCACAATGCACACACTAGGGGGGCAATGGGCTATTCCAGTTGAAATCATATACCCCCTATGGAAGACATGGCCTCAATATCCCACACATGTGGTGTAGATTTTAAATGGAGCTCTAGACCACCAATTCAGGTATCCCCAATTAAAATTCTCCCGGTATGGAAAAATAAGTGCATGTCTTCTATAGCGTGTGTATGGTTTTCAACTGGAATAGCCCAATTTGGCTTCTACCCCAATTTGTCAATGTAATATATTGTTGTTATAGATCAGGCCTTCTCAACTAGTTTATTTGAAGTGCCAACTGGGAAATTTTAGTGATCATGAAGTGCCAATATGTTAAGGGGGGATTTTGCGATGGAGCGGGTGCGTGACCGCATCCATAGCGGGTGGGGTCCAGGGGCCCGCCTTATGGCCCCTGAAGGGGTCCAGTGTTAAAGGCCCGATCGCGGGGGTCCATGGGGCAGCGCCCCCGGAAGCTCTGAGATTTTAGAGCTTTCTAAAGGCTCAGATATGGTATGTTCACCCCTTTTTTTGTTAAAAATTTATGTGAAAAAATTAGTAAATTTACCGTACGCCACTCCGTGCGCCACTTCGACTAACTCCAAGCGCCACAAGTGGCGCGCGCGCCGCCAGTTGAGAAGGCCTGTTATAGATCATTGTCAAACTACAAGAATGATCACTTTTTGTAGCATAATATTGTCTTTCGTTTGAGTGTTTTCCCTCCAATTGAAAAAGTTTATATTTAGTAATGCAAAATTCAGCCTGTAGGATGAAGAATAATAACCTGCAGTGAAGTTAGCTCTATCAACAAGACACTAGACTCTTGTATAAGTCTGATGAGCACCTGTACTGTTGTTAGTCTATTCTTGCTGAAAATATTTAATTGGGATTCCAGGTAAAAACCATGTGTGCCTGCTCACGGTCAAAATGTTTTATTGCATGAGGTGAAAGGGCTTTGGTAGTATGTTACAAAAAGTCACATCAAAAATTCCTCCGGGGCTTGTTGCCATAGCAACGGCAGATTTTATGATGTTAGCGATTTTTGCTTATTTGGGGTGAAAATAAGGGAAAATATGAATTTTCTGAATTGCTCTAGTTTTTGAGATCACATTAAAACAGCAACATTACCACCATAAAGTACTATCTTTAAGCTTTCCCTAGATGCAAAAAATATTTCAATAATATTTCCCTGCGTGCAATTTTAGGGCTGGGCAATATTGCCAATTTAGCACTTTTGAAAAAAATGACATTTTTACACTATCTTTGAAGTCAAAAAACTAATTTTGCTTGAACACCCAGCATTTTTTTCTCTTTGGTGGTACTTGGGCAGACATTGCCCCTTCCAAATCTGGTAAATAAACTCTGGGACTATTTGTCCTGTAAAGCCAGTGTTGCCAGAAACTACCATTGTTAGTTGAATATCTGTACATATGCTACCACCATCTCACATAATATAGGTTCACACACATTGGTCCGTATGCACAAAATTTGTTTGACCAGGTCTAACTTTGGACCTGGTTTAATTATGGAGGTTAGACTTAGGGAGGGTCCCTTTAATCATTTCTTTCCCTCCTTTACTACTATCGCAAAGTCAAAAAATAAACGGCAGGCATCTAATATTAAGCTACATGTATTTGCCCTTAACAGGATATAGAATAATATAATATAAGGTTTGTAAATTACAAAAAAATCCTTCTCCATATAGGACTAATTTCCATAGTTAGACCAGGTCTAACTTGTTTTCTGCATACAGACTATTAATTAATAATATTTCCATGCATCTCTATACCAAATTTTGTTTAGATCAAAAGTTAAACTAAAATAGAATTTTGCATCTATTTTTTTTTTTTTTGGGTGATTTTTTTACACACAAATGGTTGGCAGTCAAGCACAACATTGTGTTCCCAAACATATATACTTTCATTAATCAAGGTAATCATGGGCAACTAAGTTGACTTTAAATACAACTTGTGAATGTTTTATTTATATATATCTAATTTATATCTACTTTTCATGCTAGTCTAGCTCTTCAAATTGACATGGTGATGTTTCAACAATATTCAAGATATTTAAAAATGACACCACCCATTGTTAAATAAGTTTGACCAGAAAGTATAACACATGTTTGTATCTTAAATACACAATATTTTCTTCAGACTTGCATTCTTTTTTCAACTGTCAACTACTTTTGAAATGCTGAATGTAGATAAAATTTAACATTTTATATACCTGTATCTCCATACACATAAATCCATCTTGTATTTTAGTTTGTTTGAATCAAGATTTTATTTGTCCAAACAAGCTCCAGTGTTAGCATTTTGTGAGTGTTATATGCAGAGTGTTTCAGCGGAGTTCAAACCTATTCAGTGTATGTTTTGCAGTTGGTAGTTTTACATGGTTTCCTCCTTCTAAATAATATAAATTCACGCATTAAGCATACTCGTCGTCGTACTACCAACTTAAAATATTTTGATATTTAGTGGGAAAAGATGAAAGTGTGTTTTGGAATGTTAACAACTTTCATCAAAATGATGTTGGAGTATGCAGGTCTTTAAAAATACAACAGTAAGCGTTAAAACAGGTATCTACTTGTTAAACTTTGGTACTCAAGTATACACAGACTAATACATGTTTACTTCATGAACAATAAGGATCCTTGCACAGGTATGTATGTAAACAAGTAAAAAACATTGTTCATTAATGCATTACAGATTTGGTTTAAAAGATGTACATGAACACTGTTTAACAAGATCCTGTAGCTTGATTACATAAGCTTCTTTGCATCTCTTATCTCTTATGTCCTTTGTCTCAATGTTCAAATCACTGCAAACTGCAGAATAGTTCACAAATGTTATGTGTGTTTGATACAATTGGATGGTGCAGACCAACTTGGTCAAGAACAGAACTAACCAGTCTTCTCTGGGCTTCTGCATTTTGATCATCTGCTGTTGGAGCAATTCCTCTAACCTTGGCAGCTACACGGCTGAAGTAACTGGAGATTTGCTGTGATGTCAGGAATTCAGTAGACTGGAAAAGTCTATTTCCTTGGACATCGTTCTTGAAACGCATTTCTTTGGCAACCTCCTCAGGATCACATTTTACACCACTCACCTCCCCTTCGTTAAACTTCCCATTTAAATACTCCTTCTGTTTCTCTGTGAAACGTTTGGCTGGCTTTCTTTTCTGAATGGCCCAGCCATTTGGTACCACTTCTCTGCTTGATGAAGTGCTAGTGGGTTCGAAGCTCGGTACTTGCTGTGCAGGCATTTCTAGTTTTCCTGCATACATCAACTTCACTTTATCATGTAGAGTATATTTGTCTCTAATCCTGGTATGGGTGTCACACAACACATGATTATTCAGCTCTGCAACAGTATTGTATGACATTATGCAGCCTTCTTCAGGACATGGGAAAAGATTAACAGAACTTTCACCTTCCTGATGACTATCAATTGAAGCTGTGTTGTCTTGACGGTGCACTGAGTATAGTCAGTGCTTGGGGTATGCCTAAAATCAGAAGCTGGGAGAACAATTGGTCTTCCTATTCGATATCCTTTCCAGGCATATACATCCTCCTCTCCAAACTCAAAGTTAGTTAGTTGGGTTATGTCATCAATCGGTTTTGCACTTGTAGCCTTTTCATTCACTTTACAGAGATACACTTTGACGCCAGCTATCCCACCCTTGCTCTCTATGGCCGTTTTAAATTGATCAGGCGTCTCCACGTCATGCCCTTCATCTATGTGGATTTGAACATGGGCCTTATAGAAGGAATCAAGGAATCTGTGATGCAGGAGTTGGTCAATCGTATTTATACAGTAAATTAGGAGCCGGGAATTTTTGATGTGACTTTTGTAACCTAGCCCTTTTGTAATCCTCCTTTCACCTCATGCAATAAAAAAAATTTGACTGTGAGCAGGCACATGTGGTTTTTACCTGGAATCCCAATGAACTAGCTTGAAATGATTCTACAATGAACATACATGTACTGCTCAAATGTTTTGATTTACCCCTACATAACCTTGGGGAGTTGATCCTGATTGATGATTCATCTAGACCTAGGTAGATTACTGCGCTGGTAGATTATTGCGTCCCTGAATGGTGCTTAATAGTTTATAAATGTAGCGTGTCTTCAGCCAGTGTGGTCAGTGACTCCTGCAAACTCAAGTGATTTTATTGTACTTTATAAATCTGAAATATTTTGTTTAAACCCACTGACCTACAGGTCACACAACACTTTAATCATGTGATTATTTAGTTTTATTGGTACAAAATTGTACCTTTGCAATGTTATGACGAAATGTTGAGAGGACTTATTTCTTGCGATGTGTTTATTAATGGTGGTTGATAGAATTCAAATAATATAGCAAGTTAAGTTGGAGACTTGTGCAACTTGTGTGAATAAAAGGTAACCAAATATTCCAGTGTATAAAATATGGCAATTACAAACTGAAAAGGTGCCTAACAAGTGTAACATAGAATCACAAGTCTTAATAGTAGACATCCCCCATCTATTCATACCACTAAGTCAGACAAAAAGTAATATTGACCTTAGGTGCTGTATAGGACTGTGCTACCGTTGTATGGGTGTATGAAATGGGGGCATTCAAAACAAACATGGAGGGGGGTGCTGTTGGCGTTAATGTGGGGATATACAGATCACTTCAGCTGGTCCCATAGGTGCTCTAAGGGATTGAGGTCAGGCGAACATACCTGCCACACTATTTCGCTTAATACCCTCACCAGCCAGGAATGCAGTAGCTAAATTGTCTCCCTCTTTGTGGTTGGGCATTGTCATCCATGAACACAAATGCTCCATCATGGGCTGCAGCAAGAGGTGCAACATGTGGACACAGCACTTTGTCGACATAGCATTGAGCTGTCAGGTTGCCATCAATATGCACAAGTGCTGTCTTCCTGTCAAGGCTGATACCACCCCACACCATAACACTCCCTCCACCGTAGGCTTAACTGGTTGAACACAGCACTCTGCATGTTGCTCTCCAACTCGACGCCACACACATCTCCGGCCATCAATGTGATGCAGGCAACTTCTCAGCTCATCGGTGAACAGCACATTACTCCACTGCTATCTGGTCCATCGAACATGAGCTCTGGCCCATTGCATATGAGCTTGTCTGTGTCGGAGTAACAAACACTTTTTGCCTCTTTCTTTTTTCAGATGAACTAGTTTAAACTAAGTTGTCAGTTTGTTTAGGAAACATATTTACAAGTGCTAATTAATCCATAAAACTCACAGTTTTGGTAATTTTTAGCTTTTCCAGTTTAAATAGTTGGTTCATCTACAATCAACTTTTCCTTTGGGTATGGGAAATTTTCGTCTCTAACTGCAATCACTTCTCCCAGATACAAGATCCCCTCTTATTCAACTGAGTGCCAATCTCCAACATTGACCTTGTCCGTAAAGGAGGGGTCAGGACTTAAAGTTGATGATGGTGGCATGCTTCTGTCATCTTTGTCTCATCCTTAATTGCATTCTCTGTGAGCAGGATGATTGGATATTTTCACACAGCACCTTAAGATGGTACATGGTTGCAATGTTGTTTATTGGCTTGCGATTTTGAAACACAGATGGCAAACTCAGGCTTTGGTTTCTCTCCTTATAGCATTTCTGATACAGAAATATTCTGCATCATCCTTACGCCTGCCACAAATGTGGCTGCACTTGTGACTATTGTCTTTTGCGTCTTTCCGAGTTTTTCCCCGCACACACCCGTCCATCTGTTAGTCACATGACAGTATCTTATAAACCGGTCGCAATGCTGCCACAATTATAGCAGTAAGCAGTATGTTTTCATGTTCTTTGTGGGAACCAGGTGTCTTGCCTTTTGCATGTGCACACTTGTAAATGCACCACGATGATTCCCCATCGGCACAAATGATGTTGACATGATTTGTCGGTGCTCTGACCATGGTTGAGCACACACAGCATTGACAACATCGGCCATTGCCTCAAGTTAACATTGCCAACATTGTTCCTAATGACCTTGCCATAGTATGTAGTCAGTTTGTTTATATATATAGTTCCAGTCAGTTTTGCATGACCACCCCCCCCCCAACTGCCAAGCATAACGCCACATTTACAATTTTGCAAAGATTTGTGCTAATTCTTTACTATAGGTTTGTGATTTCCAGACTTTCAGCGCAAAAGTCCTATATGATATTCTGATGGACTTGCCCTTTTCCTTATCTTTGGTAAGCCATGATGATGATACTATTTATACTGTGTTATCTTTTTCTGTTTCCCCAAGAAATTCGACCACTGAATACTTTGGAAGTGCCATTATCTGTGCATATATGTGAATGAATTACGTATATTGGGCAAAACCAGAAGCAACTTTCCTTTATTATCTTTGGTGAGCCATGATGATATAAGTATGTGTACCTTTGTGCTAAGTTTTAAAAGAATCAGTTTCCAGTATATATACATGTAGAGAGACTTCCATTTCCTGTGTTATGAACCAGATCAATATGGTTGAGTAAGGCTAGAAGTTTCGTGGTATCTATCTTCTTCGTGAAGAAATTGCGAAGCTCAGACAGTGAGTAGAATGCCTAGGGTTGCAAGTATGTGTACCTTTGTGCTAAGTTTTAAAAGAATCAGTTTCCAGTGTATATACATGTAGAGAGACTTCCATTCCCTGTGTTATGAACTAGATCAATATGGTTGAGTAAGGCTAGAAGTTGGGTGGTATCTATCTTTTCTGTGAAGAAATTGCAAAGCTCAGACAGAGAGTAGAATGCCTAGGGTTGCAAGTATGTGTACCTTTGTGCGAAGTTTTAAAAGAATCGGTTTCCAGTGTATATACATGTAGAGAGACTTCCATTTCCTGTGTTATGAACCAGAACAATAGGGTCGAGTAAGGCTAGTAGTTGCGTGGTATCTATCTTTTCTGTGAAGAAATTGCAAAGCTCAGACAGAGAGTAGAATGCCTAGGGTTGCAAGTATGTGTACCTTTGTGCTAAGTTTTAAAAGAATCAGTTTCCAGTGTATATACATGTAGAGAGACTTCCATTTCCTGTGTTATGAACCAGATCAATATGGTCGAGTAAGGCTACAGTCATCGAAAAAAGTCTTTGAACGCTTGTGTGTAAATAACGGAAAACTGTCACCCCCTCTCCCCGTGCAATGTTGAGAAATGCCAATGTCTTCAGCGGTTTCCCAATGTGTTCCAACATTGATTGATAGGGAGAGGGGAAGGGTAGATCATTGTTGTAGATGTCATGTTTGTTCCCAAGCACAATATACGTCATTTCCATGATCATAAGAAATTCTGCACGGAATTTCGACAGAGTGTGCCAAACATTCCAAATAATTTTTTCGATGATTGTAGCTTAATAGTTGGGTGGTATCTATCCTCTCTGTGAAGAAATTGTGAAGCTCAGACAGTGAGTAGAATGCCTAGGGTTGCAAGTGTATGTGTACCTTGCTTTGTGCTAAGTTTTAAAAGAATCGGTTTCTAGTATAATACATGTAGAGAGACTTCCATTTCCTGTGTCATGAACCAGATCAATATGGTTGAGTAAGGCTAGAAGTTGGGTGGTATCTATCTACTTCGTGAAGAAATTGTGAAGCTCAGACAGTGAGTAGAATGCCTAGGGTTGCAAGTATATGTACCTTTGTGCTAAGTTTTAAAAGAATCAGTTTCCAGTGTATTTAGGGAGACTTCCATTTCCTGTGTCATGAACCAGATCAATATGGTTTAGTAAGGCTAGTAGTTGGGTGGTTTCCATCTTCTCTGTGAAGAAATCGTAGAGCTCATGTAGCGAGTAGAATGTCTGAGGTTGCAAGTTATTAGGCCAAAAATGTGCATGAAAAATACAGTACAGGACCGACTTTTTAATAGTACTGTAAAGTAAACTTTGAGTTTATACTGACTACTCCAAAGGTGCCCTCTCTAAGCTTCTGTGCCAATGTTACGTCTTTAACATTAATTCTGGGAATGAATTGCGGTAGTTCCTTGATCTTGAACTTCTCCATATTTGTCACCATGATCATCTGTGACTCCGCGCTGTGCTTCAAACCAAGACTTTAGGGTAGGCGGTAACTGAGTTGATGGCAGTGACCCTTCACAGATTTTTTTTTGTATTCATCCTCAACCACTCCATAAGCTGTTAGATCATGAGATGAAAGATGATAGGACTTAATGAGGCCTGTCTTCTGCCCTCCTTCCACAAGCCCAGCCCATCGGCAGCCATCCCTTTTAGTACCGGGACTAGTCCATCTGTATTGATCTGCAAAAATGAAGAATGAGCATGGTAGGACTTATAAAGGGTAATCTTGTCACAATTCACAAACTGGTGTTGCCTGATTATTTCATTTAAAGGAAATGAGATAATGTGGTAGCAAACAGTCATGTGTCACAAGTTGGTTTTTTTCGCTGTGTGTAAAACATATCTCCGCAGCATCTGTCTGAGACTCTTTCCTAGACTTCCGAGTGGTCCTACCTGTACCACCTGCAACAGACTTGGATTTCTTTCCCTCTGCAGATTGAGACCGCTTGCATTTTTTTCTCCTTTCAGGTGCATCTTTCCGAGATTGAGAATGACCACATTTTTTTTTGCCAAAGGTCAAAATAAAATTACCATCGTAATTTTCTGGCTTGGTAAGATGATTGTGCGTTCAGATGTGCTGTAAGTGTGCAAGCAATTCTGACATTTTGGAAAATGATGTAGGGGGCACATCTTGAATGTGACTTTAAAGTTCTACTCTTCCGTATTTTCCCTCTTTTTATTTTGATATCTATCAACTTATCCAGTTAATTTTTCTTATTGTCAATAGGTGAGGATTTGATTCCACTCTCTTTCTCTGTAAGAATTGAAGTCTTTGTGGAATTGTTTACTTTTATGGCTAGTTGCTTATAATGTAAAAGAACAAAAATGTTTGTTTAATAGCATAAAATCTAAGCTTTACAATGACATGCCGCTTACTGTATCAAATCTTGAAATATCCTCTCTGGTAAAGTGCTTGTTCTAACACCAGAACACTGGAGTCTTTATAAATTCAAATATGAGGCGAAAAAGGGCCAAGTGCCAGGGGAACTCCCCCCGCCCTTGGCACCTGCTTGAATAGAACGAGCTGTGCCTTGACCGTAGTGGTGTTCAATTTGTAATTTTGTACTAGATATGATTTATCCTCTTTAATGCGTTCATATTATGTCATTTGAATACAGTTTCGCTTCATACGATGTTGATCCATCAGGTAATCCCAGTGGTTCATGTTTCATTTTTCATTTTTATAAGTGATTATTACTTTTTTTGAGACAACTGTAAATGCCAAATTGTTCACTCTGTGATCATCATTTTATGCAGTTTCTTCTTTTCTTAGAATAAAAGTAGTTGGACATAAATTTTTGCCGTGATCAATTCTTATCACTTACTTCATCTTGTAACTTCAGCTCTGCATCGGTGCAAAAGGGATCACTCGTAACTTTCTCGTAACGGTACTCCTAGCTCATTCAGCTCTGTATCAGTGCAAAAGGGATCAGTCGTAACTTTCTCGTAACGGTGCTCCTAGCTCATTCAGCTCTGCATCGGTGCAAAAGGGATCACTCGTAACTTTCTCGTAACGGTATACTCCTAGATCATTCAGCTCTGTATCAGTGCAAAAGGGATCAGTCGTAACTTTCTCGTAACGGTACTCCTAGCTCATTCAGCTCTGTATCAGTGCAAAAGGGATCACTCGTAACTTTCTCGTAACGGTATACTCCTAGATCATTCAGCTCTGTATCAGTGCAAAAGGGATCACTCGTAACTTTCTCGTAACGGTACTCCTAGCTCATTCAGCTCTGTATCAGTGCAAAAGGGATCACTCGTAACTTTCTCGTAACGGTATACTCCTAGATCATTCAGCTCTGTATCAGTGCAAAAGGGATCACTCGTAACTTTCTCAGAACGGTACTCCTAGCTCATTCAGCTCTGTATCAGTGCAAAAGGGATCACTCGTAACTTTCTCGTAACGGTATACTCCTAGCTCATTCAGCTCTGTATCAGTGCAAAAGGGATCACTCGTAACTTTCTCGTAACGGTACTCCTAGCTCATTCAGCTCTGTATCAGTGCAAAAGGGATCAGTCGTAACTTTCTCGTAACGGTGCTCCTAGCTCATTCAGCTCTGTATCAGTGCAAAAGGGATCACTCGTAACTTTCTCGTAACGGTATACTCCTAGCTCATTCAGCTCTGTATCAGTGCAAAAGGGATCACTCGTAACTTTCTCGTAACGGTACTCCTAGCTCATTCAGCTCTGTATCAGTGCAAAAGGGATCACTCATAACTTTCTCGTAACGGTATACTCCTAGCTCATTCAGCTCTGTATCAGTGCAAAAGGGATCACTCGTAACTTTTCCCACTTCTTTATATATGTATGTGCTGCCCTGTCTCGATGATTGTGATGTTTCAAATGTTGTGTAAGTGCCCTAGGTTGACTTAGATTACCTAAGGTTATTTTGCCTGGAATGCAAATTATATAAACTTTAAGATATCAATAATAACTTTTCTCCGCCATATCATAACATACATGTTGCCACCGATGGTGTGGCCATTCGACGCTTCTGGTAGAACCTGGTCTTCAAATGTGTGACCACATGTGTACGATAAGTTATCTGCATCCAGAACGGATTGAAGAGCATCCTTCCCCCTGGTCCCTGTGTAAGAAAAAGTGAATGGGCATATTACCTTGTTGCATATATTTCATGTAACACTGATAATCATTCATCTGATATTTTGAAATCAATGTTCTAGCCAAAGACACTTAAAACAACACAGAACACTCGCCAAGTTTCCTCTTGCTATACACTACCCTCCAAATCTCACATTCCTCACAGCAGATTACAAGGTCACAGTTCTTGACATGCTGCACAGTGCCATTGAATGGCAAAATGCCCCTTCTGCTGGTCTTGGTTGCAGATGGTCTGTGATTATCACTCGTGGGAGTACCATACAACTCACTGTAAAATAAATAAAATATTTTCAAGTGATGAGGTAAGAAATAAATTACAGATGTTTCCAATCACAGCCAGGATGGACCATTTTGTTGTTTAGTGTAAAGTGCATCTGCCTTCAACTTTCAGGAAAGCAAATGTTGCTGTTTGACATTCAATCCAGAAGCTGAAATATTTAAAAAGGAAATATTATTGAAAATTTATGTAACTAATTGTACCATTAATGCTTCTTACCTGAAGGTTTTAAAATGGAGACCATCTTCATCAGGTATTGGGTCTGAAAATATGTGGAGTGATTTGAAGACTTCACTGTCCATCCTAACTGCCCGCCAAATATTGCAGCCTTCCTCACCACACTTCATGATACTGGTGAAAGAAAAAGACTACATGTATACACTGCACAAGGATTACACTGCAGATTGGTAGACTTTTGATCCCATTTGCCCATAACTTGTCTGCTATACATTCTATAGCCTGTCCAAAACTTGCATACACATGTCATGTTTGACCACTATTTAATGTAAGAAATTGTATATACGAGGGGGTATCCAAAAGTTTTTGACATCACACAGAAGTGAAAGTGCTATACCGATGAAATTTTGTCAGTGTAATCACTGGTCCTTATGTACATTATGGTCCAAAAATGGTTTCATAAGTATGTTTACTTTCTTCACAGGTGGCGCTAGATGGGAAGTAGGCGCATAACCTTTTCGTGATAAGATCCTCCACTTTCTTGAGTTTTTTCACTGTGGCCGCATCATCCGTAAGTGATGGACGCCCACTTCTAGGCTCATCTGTGAGGGACATGTGGCCAGTTTGGAAATTCCTTTTTCAAAAAGCAATAGTGCCATATGATGGGCAATCATCACCGAGATTGCTTTAATTTCATCATAGATTTTCTGAGCATTGTAGGCCTAACCCTTCAAATGCAGGAACTTAATCATGATGCGTGCCTCAATTTTCAACATATTGCAGGTTATGCGCCTACTGCCCATCTAGTGCCCCATGTAAAGAAAGTAAACATACTTATGAGACCATTTTTGGACCATAATGTACATAAGGACCAGTGATTACACTGACAAAATTTCATCAATATAGCTCTTTTCCTTCTGGGTGATGTCAAAAACTTTTGGATACCCCCTCGTAGCATCTTGCTACTCGTAGAATGTGGTAATTGGGTGGAATTGAATAATTACAACAGCAACCTGCATCTGTCCACTACTCTCCCAGGACATGTGACCTGGACATACCCCAAAAATTAAATATGCTGTTTTGATACAGGGCCACTCATACTCCATAGGCATCTTCAATTACTTCTCTTAGATCTGAATGTTTTACCCCATAATGCAATATAATAGGAATCATCATATGCATGGACTACTTTCACAAGACTTACCAGGCATGGTAAGGACTACTAATCTTCTGAGTGCGCCTGTTAATCGACTGAAGATTTTGTAGACGTCGTCATGTGTATGTCCGATGATGAGGAAGTTGATCTTAACCTGTAGGTATTAAATAAATTGTCTACATTATACATTTTGTCTGTTATAAGCTAGTTTATACCAAACCATTCATGTTTTAATGAGCTGAATTAAGAAAGCATGCAAATCATTTTGATCTATTTATGTTGCTCTCTGGCCAGTTCCATAACTTGGCTATGTAGTAGTCTATAAATTTGGCCGCTGCCCTCTATCATCATGACTTCCAGACTCACCACCAGGACACCTGTTGCTGTCCATCACAGGATACAGCTTACTTCATCAACTGAACCAATCTACACATCTTCTGAATACTTATACCTTTCTCATGTTATTATTCCTCATTATGTACAGGTGAGCCAAAATTGTTCATATCTCCTCATTGGTATAATATTATAGATTATTTTGATTACATTTATTTGTCATATTGTTTTGTTTTTAAAAGGTAATTTAAGTTGGAATCTTTCTTCTCATTTTCTGACCTTATGAAGTAGGTGTAATGTGAAACCTACCATGTGGCACTGGCCACATGGATACATGTATAGGTGCTATGCTCATGATATAAGAGAAGGTCACTGACTTTACAGTGTTTGCGCAGTGCACACAGACATTGTTTTAACATGCTTGTTTAGTATAATTTCTAACTTGCCCAATGATAAAGAAATATTTTCTTGGATCTTTGTTTTCATTTCTTATTTGTCTACATGGCCTATATTTTGAAAACTTAAAGTCATGCACTTGAGATATTAATAGTAGTAGGCCTCAATATATTCGTAGGTCTTGTATGTTTAAGTATATTATGTTAGGTATAAATCAGTGCAGTAATTTACTTGTGTTTTGAAAAGTTCATGACAAACGATCAGATATTTATACCATTGTGATAATGATGTATGTATTTCCAAGTTAATGATTGGTTAATTAGATCATATGCACCTATGATCCAGTACTTAAGGCTAGCTAATTGAGGAATTAGTCCGATCGTCGACAGACAAATGGTATTAAGGTAGCGAGCTCGATTGTCTGTCTAAATCATGTCAACTTGTTTATTGTGTTTATGCTAAAGTACTATGCACTGGTTACGGGTAGAACACAGCATAAAGAATTAATATGATGTATTAATTAAGACTCGCATAATAATGATGATTATTAATTATTGTAAGCGAAGGTCATGGTGTTGTATACCTATCATTGTTTATGTTACCATAAAGAATGGATGTGTTTAACTTAGGTCATAGATGTTATATTATTTAGAATAGTTTAGATCTCAATATTTGTTTTGTGTTTTGGTCATTTTGTCAATTCATTCAGTTTTAATATTTATAATCGCAGGTTTGTATTCGAACCTTGTCGCAGTTGATCTTAAAGAATTATAAGTTTAAAACAGGATACAGCTTACTTCATCAACTGAACCAATCTACACATCTTCTGAATACTTATACCTTTCTCATGTTATTATTCCTCATTATGTACAGGCACAGAGAATAAAACCAAACCAAGACAAAAGTATTGGCTGTCAACTGGATTTTCTTTAGTGTGAGCCCTAAAGCCCCCCACGGCCGAGTTGAGCAAAATAACCCCCTAGATCATCTCTGTTACAAAATGGCGCTTCAACGTGGGGCTCTGACGTCAAAGAAGAATAATGCTCAACTCCGGCCAGGGCACTAGCTGAAGACATTGTACCGGTATGCTACCAATCCCTTCTACATGTACATGACGTTTCTACCGTTGGTGTTAACATGCAGCTTTGGACCGAGTAAGACAAACATCTGTTGAACTTGAACTTGAACACTACCAGAATTCAATTTAAGCTTCATTTCATCGTGACTTTCATATGACCCCCCCCAAATGCGACAACTGGAGATGGTGTTAGTACATTATGCAATTATTTCATTGAACTTGACATCATTGAACTTGACATCAGGAAGACACATCATTGATTGAACTTGAATATAACTTTCTGAACTATTTGCCTTATTGTTCATATGACATGCGCTTTGTTTATGTGTAATCAGGGAAGTGCTGGTGTAATATTGTTGTTGAATTGAACCAATTTCCCTAGTACAATGTCAAATCACTTATGTTTTGTTTAAAACATAATTTAAACATAGCTCTGTACACCTTGTGCACCAGTGCTATTGCTTATTCATACTCTGTTGTTGTTAAATGCAACCTATTTTTCTAGTACAATGTCAAGTCAGCTTAAAACATAATTTAAACATAGCTCTGTACACCTTGTGCACCAGTGCTATTGCTTGTTTATACTCTATTATTGTTGTCGAATTGAACCAATTTCTCTAGTTCAATGGTAAGCCACTTATGTTTTGTTTAAAACATAATTTAAACATAGCTCTGTACACCTTGTGCACCAGTGCTATTGCTTATTCATACTCTGTTGTTGTTAAATGCAACCTATTTTTCTAGTACAATAATGTCAAGTCACTTATGTTTTGTTTAAAACATAACTTAAACGTAGCTCTGTACACCTAGTGCACCAGTGCTATTGCTTATTCATACTTTGTTTTTGTTATTGTTTTTGAATTCAACCAATTTTCCTGGTTGCATTTTCATACCACTTAAGTTATGTTTTGTTGGTCAGCATAATTTAACCATAGCTCTGTACACCTCGTGCACCAGTGCTATTGCTTGTTTATACGTGTTGTTGTTGTTGAATGCCACCTATTTCCCTAGTACATGTATGTTGTCAAGTCACTGAAGTACATTGGAAAAATTTAAACGTAGCTCTGGCCACTCTGTGCACCAGTGCTTTTGCTTGAAACATTGTATGTTCATTTAATTTGGGCAACATTCTATTTTGGTTTGAATTCATTCAATATTCATTGTATTAGCTATAGCAAATTTTGTCATTTGTCAAACATCTGTGCATAATGGCGGATCTCGTGGAAGAAGGGTACCTCACCGTAGATGAATCTGTTGAGTCTTCAGTTCCCCCGACACCACACAACTTTGACACTCCGCCTATGAATACTACGGTATCAAATCCCGACCGCAGTGGGGTGTACGCAGACACCATTCCGGACCTGGGCCAGCTACGACTGACCAGCTACGATGACATGGAGGCACAACCTAGGAGCACTGAGAGACCCATGGGAAGACACAGCTACCAAATGCCAAGGCAGTCAGATCAGTTCTTCCGACCAGACCACAACAGCGAGGCTTACCCATCACCAAGCCCGTATAGGACACCATACCCAGTACTTCCGGATACCTTAGGATTATCACCTCCCCTTCCTCGACATACCACACCAATGAGCGTTAGAGGTACCAGGCAGGTTGTCCTACAACAGACTTTGGCCAAGCCTCCAGTGTTTTCGGGCGAGCTTCCCATCAAATCTGGTGAGGTATCATATGATGTATGGCGTTATGAGGTTGACATGCTCACACGCGAGGACCCTGACTATCCTCCATCATACATCCGGAAATCTTTGCGAGGGGAAGCCAGATCGCTGACCATGAGGTGCGTGACAATGGCACAGGTCCTCAACAAACTACACACCTTCTATGCTTCAGTTGACGATGGTGTTGTGCTACTTCAGAAATTTTACAGCTGTCGGCAACGGAAGGAGGAACCAGCCCGAACCTTCTACTACAGGCTGGAAGATCTTCTCAACAAGGCCAAGGATAAGGGTGAGATAGGAGAGCCACAAGCCAGCAGTAGGCTACGAGAGGTCTTCTGGAAGGGCCTTCTGGACTCTACCATCAAGTCTTCCCTCCATCACCATTACGAGGCCAGGATTTCACCAGAACGGCTACTGCGGCTGGTAAGGGAGCAGGAAGATGAGACAGTTAAGCCAGCGCCAGACCCACCAAGAGCTCGTGCCAGAATTAATCAACAGGTGACAACTCCTTGGGAAAAAGCGGATGAGGCAACCTATCCAGCACAAGACCAATCTACAGGTGGACCTCGTACCAAAGTTAATCAAAAGGCGATGACCCCTTGGGACCAAGAAGAAGAAGTAGTACATCTTGCACCAAACCCTTCTAGATATCATGCTGAACTACACCAGCAAGTGGCAAGCCCACCTCCACATCCAGCTTCGGCTCTGCATCCAGCACCACCTCAGACATCCTCCCAGGAGAATGGTGAATGGACCTGCTACCGCTGCCATTTACCAGGTCATGTTTGGCGTGGATGCAAGAATTTCCACTTGTGGACAGAGGGACCCAGACCAAACCGCAGACAAAGACCAGACAACCAAGGACAAAGACCAGGCCACAATAGACCACAGTCACAACACCGGACTCCTTTAAACTACCAGCGGCCACTCCCACAGGCCAGGGGGCAGTGGCACAACAACACACAGGCCACCCGCCCCCACCAGTACTAATTGGACAAAAACAGGCTACCCTAGAAAGGATAATTGGACCACGCAACGAAACGACACTGACAGTGAATGGAGCAGCCTGCAAAGCCTTGATAGATTCTGGTTCGCAAGTTACCACCATTGCAGAAGCCTTCCACCAACGACACCTTGCAGAAACCCCTATTCACCCTATTGAAGATCTGCTGGTAAAAGGAGCAGGAGGACAGGCTGTGCCATTCACTGGCTATGTCGAAGTTGCACTTACCATACCTCACGGAAACTCACAGACCAGTACCCTGGACGTTTTGGCATTGATCGTACATGACACGGCTGACAACAAAGATGTCCCAGTATTGGTTGGGACCAATACTATTGTTCTTTTCAAGGATAGTTGCAAGCAGACATATGGAAGACGGTTCCTGCAACAGTGTAACCTTCCAACAGCTTGGACTATGGCTATCAAACACATGCATGCCCTGGAAGCCCTTTATGGTGCAGATGGAAAGGTCGGACCAGTGACCTCTGCTAATCGCAAGACACTTACCATTGGTGCAAACCAAACCACTACTGTGAAGGCTACGGTGCGGTCCCACCCCAGCGTTGGCACCTACACAGGACTACTACAGCCCACCAATGAGACTAATATATCTGGCCGGGCTGCTGTAACTCCGAGTGTTGTAAATGTCAAGGCCAGGAAGAAAGCATCATTGATTTGGGTGCCCGTAACCAATCTGTCGGACCAGCCCATCACAATCAAGCCCAAGGCAGTCCTCTGTGAACTGCACCACGTTGCTTGGGTAGGATGTGCATCCTCAATGGCTACACCTGATCCATCTACCCATGATCAAGCTGAATCTGATGAGGAACCAAACACGCCCCCTTTCGGTAGCAGAGGAGTGGATCTCGAGGACTCCCCCTTGAACACGGATCAACGGCAGCAAGTCCGAAATCTTCTAGGTTCATGGGAAGGCGTCTTCTCCCAAAGTGAGCATGACCTTGGATGTGCCACTGCCGTGAAACACCAGATCCCCATGACCAATGAGACCCCCTTCAAACAGCGACACAGAAGAATTCCACCTTCACAGTACAATGAAGTGCGTCAACACCTGAAGGACATGCTGGACGCAGGCGCTATTCGTGAGTCCCACAGTCCATACGCATCTCCGATCGTCCTCGTCAGGAAAAAGGACAACAGCTTGCGACTCTGCATCGATTACCGCCAGCTCAACCAGCGGACCATCAGGGACAATTTCCCACTCCCTCGCATCGAGGATACTCTAGATGCCCTATATGGTGCTCGATGGTTTTCGTCTTTAGATCTCAAGTCAGGATACTGGCAGATTGAAATGGCAGAAGAAGATAAGGCGAAAACTGCGTTTACCACCCCTCTCGGCTTCTATGAGTGCAACAGGATGCCATTTGGACTCACGAATGCGCCAGCCACCTTCCAACGACTTATGGAACGCTGCATGGGTGACCTGAATTTGACACAATGTCTAGTCTACTTGGATGACATAATTGTCTTTTCAGCCACTTTTGAGGAGCACCTGCAGCGTCTGGCATCTGTCTTGAAACGTCTTCGGGAGTATGGTTTGAAGTTAAAACCAAACAAGTGCTTTCTATTCAAGCAGAAGGTGAACTACTTGGGGCACGTTATATCTGCCAAAGGCGTCGAGACAGACCCCACCAAGACAGAAGCCCTGCGGAGTTGGCCTGTACCTAAGGACCAATCTGAATTAAGATCATTCCTCGGCTTCGCAGGGTATTATAGAAGATTCGTCCAGAACTTTTCACGGATAGCTAGCCCCCTAAATAAGCTGTTGGGAGGTCCGCAGAAGAAGAAGAAGCGAGGAAAGAAATACCATCAGCCCGGCCTTCTGTTCCTTGGTGTTGGACGGATGAATGCCAACTCTCCTTCGACACCTTGCGAGATAAGCTTATGGAGCCGCCGATCTTGGGCTATGCTGACTTTGGTCAACCTTTCCTTCTTCACACTGATGTGAGTATCACTGGCCTTGGTGCGGCACTGTACCAAGTGCAGGATGGCAGAGAGCGGGCAATCGCGTATGCAAGCCGAGGACTCAGCAGAAGTGAAAGGAACTACCCGGCGCATAAGCTAGAATTCCTTGCGCTGAAGTGGGCAGTTACTCAAAAGTTCCATGATTACTTGTACGGACGGCGATTTGATGTCAGAACTGATAATAATCCACTGACATATGTGACGACAACAGCCAAGTTGGATGCTACTGGACATCGGTGGTTGGCTGCCCTATCGACTTATGACTTTTCGATATCCTACCGTCCTGGAAAGAAGAATGGGGATGCAGATGGTCTTTCCCGACGTCCACATGAAAGCCAAACAGAACCATCTGCCCAGCCTGTCGTGAGCACGCCAACCACTGTAACCAGTAGTACCATCAAAGCCATATGCCAGCACCATCACATCAGCTTCCCTGTGGTAGAGTCCATTGCAGCATCAGCTAATGCTATACCTAGCACTCTTGACATCCCGCAACAATGGCCTGGATCTTCTTCAACATCGAGCATCACCATGACTGACTGGCGTAAACACCAAGATGAAGATCCTGTTATTAGCAAAGTGTTGGCCATTATGGAAGGTGCTAATAGAAGACAGGGAGAGACCAAAGAACTGCCACCAGCTGTAGCCACCCTTCTTCGAGAATTGAAAAGACTAAAGTTGCGCGACAACGTCCTTCATCGAGTCCGACAAGAAGATGGGAAAGCCAATTACCAAATAGTTGTCCCCGCACTCCTGCGTGACAGGGCATTTGCTGGAGTCCATGATGAAGTTGGGCACCTTGGACGTGACAGGACTCTGGATCTTGCAAGAACAAGGTTCTACTGGCCGAACATGGCAGCCGACATCACATCCAAGATCAAGTCTTGTGGACGCTGCACCCGACGTAAGATGCCACAAGAGGCATATCGACCAGCGCCGTTGGTACCAATTGTCAGCAGAGAGCCGCTAGAGTTAGTGTGCATGGACTTTCTTACTATGGAACCATCTAAGGGTGGAATAGAAAATGTTCTTGTGATAACTGACCATTTCACTAAGTACACTGTGGCCGTACCTACAAGGAACCAAACCGCCAAAACGACAGCAAAAGCATTGCATGACCACTTTTTCATGCACTATGGCTTCCCCGCCCGTCTTCACTCTGACCAGGGCCGCAACTTCGAGAGTGCAGTAATTGCAGAGATGTGTAAACTGCTGTCAATCTCAAAAAGCAGGACTACACCATACCACCCTCAAGGCAACGGTCTTTGTGAGCGCTACAACAGGACGCTGCTGGATATGCTGGGTACGTTGACCAGCGAGAAGAAGGCCAACTGGAAGGACTACGTAGGTCCTCTGACTCATGCCTACAACTGCACTAAACATGCTTCTACTGGATTCTCCCCCTACTACCTCATGTTTGGGCGAAATCCAAGATTACCAGTTGATATTGCACTAGGACTCTCGCCATTTGGAGACGTGGAACAAGACCACATCACATATGCATCCAATCTTCGCTCCAGACTAGTTTATTCCTATCAGAAGGCAGGAGAGAATGCTCAGAAGTCGTCGGAGCGAGCAAAGACAAATTTCGACATGAAGAGTAGAGAGAGTGTCCTGCAGGAAGGAGACCGTGTGTTGGTGAAAAAGACAGGCTTCCAGGGGAAGCATAAATTATCTGACAGATGGGAAGAATTGGTGTATACGGTAGTGCGTCGAGTGGATCCAGACATCCCTGTTTACGATGTCAAATGTGTAGTCAGTGGAAAAACTAAGACACTGCACCGCAACATGATGCTTCCATGTAATCACCTTCCTATTCAAGCTGAGGACCCAACACCCGCAGTGGAGGATACCAGTGACAAAGAGAAGAAACCTCGTCGATCCCGAAGGCTGCAACAGTTAGCTCCAGAACCACAAGACTCGGACGACAGTGATGCTGACAGTGCTGATGATAATGAGGTGGAAGCATCAGTAGTTCAAACCCACGAGCTGCGTGCGACAGCTTCTCCATTTGTTTCAAATGGTGGGACTCATCCTCCTTCATCTGAACCGCACCTCTCACCTCTGGTGTCTACACCGCCTCTGCCGCCCAGTGCTGCTATATCATCTCAAACCTTACCTGGCCCAAGTGTGTCTTCATTGACTGAACTCCCTGCATCGAAGCAGCCTGCATCATCATCAACACTTCCAGCATCTATGGTTTGTCCTCCATCATTAGTGCCTCCTTCACTGGTAGTTTCTGAAACTGTTGACGTTCCTTCCACAACACCCCTTGTGCTCAGGCAGCATGCAGCACTGGACATTCATCCTTCGTCACCTCCAGCTGCAGCTATTCAGCAGACCTATGATTTGGCAGCGGATACCAGGGTACCACTATTTGACCTAAACCATGAGGAGATACCACCTGGAACACCTGACACTATCGCCTGCAATCCTGTGCCGTTTTCTGTCATCTCCTTCAATTGGATTGCAAGATTCCACAAACTCCTGACTGGTAATGTTGAGGACAACATTTTGTAAAGCGGGGGAGAGTGTAGTAGTCTATAAATTTGGCCGCTGCCCTCTATCATCATGACTTCCAGACTCACCACCAGGACACCTGTTGCTGTCCATCACAGGATACAGCTTACTTCATCAACTGAACCAATCTACACATCTTCTGAATACTTATACCTTTCTCATGTTATTATTCCTCATTATGTACAGGTGAGCCAAAATTGTTCATATCTCCTCATTGGTATAATATTATAGATTATTTTGATTACATTTATTTGTCATATTGTTTTGTTTTTAAAAGGTAATTTAAGTTGGAATCTTTCTTCTCATTTTCTGACCTTATGAAGTAGGTGTAATGTGAAACCTACCATGTGGCACTGGCCACATGGATACATGTATAGGTGCTATGCTCATGATATAAGAGAAGGTCACTGACTTTACAGTGTTTGCACAGTGCACACAGACATTGTTTTAACATGCTTGTTTAGTATAATTTCTAACTTGCCCAATGATAAAGAAATATTTTCTTGGATCTTTGTTTTCATTTCTTATTTGTCTACATGGCCTATATTTTGAAAACTTAAAGTCATGCACTTGAGATATTAATAGTAGTAGGCCTCAATATATTCGTAGGTCTTGTATGTTTAAGTATATTATGTTAGGTATAAATCAGTGCAGTAATTTACTTGTGTTTTGAAAAGTTCATGACAAGCGATCAGATATTTATACCATTGTGATAATGATGTATGTATTTCCAAGTTAATGATTGGTTAATTAGATCATATGCACCTATGATCCAGTACTTAAGGCTAGCTAATTGAGGAATTAGTCCGATCGTCGACAGACAAATGGTATTAAGGTAGCGAGCTCGATTGTCTGTCTAAATCATGTCAACTTGTTTATTGTGTTTATGCTAAAGTACTATGCACTGGTTACGGGTAGAACACAGCATAAAGAATTAATATGATGTATTAATTAAGACTCGCATAATAATGATGATTATTAATTATTGTAAGCGAAGGTCATGGTGTTGTATACCTATCATTGTTTATGTTACCATAAAGAATGGATGTGTTTAACTTAGGTCATAGATGTTATATTATTTAGAATAGTTTAGATCTCAATATTTGTTTTGTGTTTTGGTCATTTTGTCAATTCATTCAGTTTTAATATTTATAATCGCAGGTTTGTATTCGAACCTTGTCGCAGTTGATCTTAAAGAATTATAAGTTTAAAACAGGATACAGCTTACTTCATCAACTGAACCAATCTACACATCTTCTGAATACTTATACCTTTCTCATGTTATTATTCCTCATTATGTACAGGCACAGAGAATAAAACCAAACCAAGACAAAAGTATTGGCTGTCAACTGGATTTTCTTTAGTGTGAGCCCTAAAGCCCCCCACGGCCGAGTTGAGCAAAATAACCCCCTAGATCATCTCTGTTACAGCTACATCAGTGATGCACACATGTGTCCAAGCTAAAGCCATGATTCCTCCGTGATACAGAAAAACAGAAAAATTCACGGAATTCAGGGTTTGCTCACGGAAATTTGAAAATGCCACAAAATAGTGAAAAGTTGTGTAAAATGTCTTAACTGGTGTTGATTTGCAAAATAAAACAAAGAAAAGTGATTATTTAGCAGTAACCAACCATTAAACAATCTATTCTGGCATTAATTCTAGGCCTACGATGCAAGATTCTGGCCATACTTCAGTAAACGGTAAGACAGAATACACTTTAAGAGCATGTTTGTTTTAACTTTTCAGTGCTTTATAGTGAAAGACGGAAAATCACAGAAATCGTCCAATTTGTAACACAGAATTTAAATTTTGTAACACGGTGAAACTTGTGGCTTTAGTCCAAGCCCCAAGCAACTTATATACATCATTTTACTCTTTTCTGGATGTGTGTACTGTCTTCAACAAAAAGGACCATCAGGCCCATCACAAACATAATAATATTATAGTATGAAAAATCAGTTATTGTGTAAAAGTACTCTACCATTCTGTTCTGTTATTACATCTTAAACACCACGTTAGACTACTTTTTGCTACACAGAATTTCAAGGATGTGTACTGTGTGATGAATTGAGACAAAACCGAAAAGTAATTAATAGCACCCACCTTCTTTAAGGCCACCAGTAGAAATGAGAATGGCAGAACATAGTTGTTTTCATTCTCCCGCCAACAGTTATCAAACTGGAGATACAAGATGTCCGGGAGCTTCCTGGATGTCCTGGCATGGTCTTCAAGAGTTAGCATCAAGACGTTTATTGTCAGATTGCTATCTGAATGAATCTCCTGGCTTGTTATGAATGCCAGGGCATCCTTTCCGAATTTCATAGTGCCATGTGTCAACGCCCCAGTGACATGGGTGTGGATTCTCCACAGATGCTGGGTGAACTTGTCCATCCTTGTTAGATGTGGGATTCCAGTCTTAGACTGGTCCATCCCGTCTTACGGTCTATGCAAATACATAAATACTTGATATTCTGCCTTGACTTTTCTTTGTGCCTCTCATAGGTTTCTCTCTCTTCTTCTTCTTCTTCTTAAGTACGTCGACAGGGTGGCTTTATTAATATGCCACATTTCGTCAACCTAATGTATGGGGTACTCGCGCGCAAAAGAAAATAAAAAAGGGGGGGAATGGCAAAAGGATAAGGCTGGATATCAATCTAAGTGCTGTGCATGTGCTGTGCTGAAATGGATTGGTATCTAACGTGCTGCTCTGGGATGGATTGGTAGTGCTTGAAGCTGCTGCTTGAAGGCGTCGATTGAGGGCGCTCCAGCTACCTCTTTGGGCAACTCATTCCATTCTCTCAATGTCCGGGGGAAGAAGGAGAGCCGGAACGAGCTTTTTCTACGGTTACTGACCAGCTCATTAGCACGATATTGGATATTCTTTACCTCAAGTTTACTGCCCTCTGTTGACGACAGGGCTACGAACTTTTATCAAGGCGATCCGACATGCAGGGCCATGACATGTACCCGATGCATGACAATATTGATCATCTTCCATTGATATGTCACTGTTTTTAAGAGAACTATTCCTTGCTCCCTTAGTGGTAGCAGTGTCATGTTCAATCCAGCCATTCATATGAAATGAAACCCTTATTATTAAACAGCATTTATGAAGCGCCTTATCAATGAGATCAAGGCGCTGTACAAAGAGACTTTAAAAATTACATCTTAAATTACAACTTACATTACACATACTAAAAACATTGCATACACTGTTAAGCAACAATTAAATATATACACATGCAAAAAACATATATAAACAGGTGACAAGCTGCACACTATTCAAGAGGCAAGTAGAAAATTAACATGTTGGAAAAAGATGGGTTTTGAGCGATTTCTTGAATCTATGGATGGAAGGGAGTTGGCGGATGTGAATGGGCAGAGAGTTCCAAAGGCGCGGTGCAGCTGCCGTGAAGGCTTTGTCCCCAAGTGTTCGTTTTGTGCGTGGTATGGCAAGACGTAACTTGTCGTCACCAGATCTCAAATTCTCTCTAGATGGAACATAAGGAATGAGATACTCAGTGAGATAAGACGGCAGTAGTCCATGGATACCTTTATAAGCCAGCAGCATGAGTTTGAAAACTATCCGGGATTCAAGAGGCAGCCAATGGAGTTCTCTGAGCAATGGAGCTGATGAATGTCTCCTATCCAATCTAAACACAATCCGCGCCGCCCTATTTTGCAGAGATTGAAGTTTCTTCAGATCTTTGGATGTGATGCCATACATCATAGCATTTGAATAGTCAAGTCTGGATAAAATCAGTGAGCGGACAAGTTTGTGGCAGCTATCAACAGTGATGTACCGACGGATCCTGTAGATGTTACGGAGGTGGAAATTGATGGCCTTCGCCGTGTGTTTCACATGTCCTGTCATTGACATCGTCTGATCAAAGACAACACCAAGGTTTTTGATAACAAGAGATTGCAATATAGTGCTGCCACCAATATTAATGCAGATGTCCTTGATATATTTGATGTTATAGTTAGACGATGCTATAAAGAACTCGGTTTTTCACTGTTAAGTTTGAGCTTATTTCTAGTCATCCAATCACTGATTTCATTAATACAAGAAGAGAGTTTGTCAATGGCAAATTTGATATCACTTTCGGATTTAGCATTAAAGCGGTAAATAAAGCTGCACATCATCGGCATACATATGGTACTTGATCTTGTACTTCTGAATGATAGCACCAAGACAACATGTATACAAACCGAAGAAGAGCGGGCCAACCACAGAGCCCTGTGGAATCCCATAATGGAGAGCGTGATTGCTAGATGAAGCATCTCCGACGGATACGTGAAAAGAACGATTTTGAAGATAAGATGATATCCATGCCAAGGCTGTGCCACATATTCCATAGGTGTGCTTAAGCCGATTCAATAGGATGGCATGGTCTACCGATCGAATGCGGCGGATAAATCGAGTAATACAACCGCAACAGCATTGTTTTCGTCCATAGATCTTAGTATATCAGTTCTAACACAAAGGAGAGCAGTTTCTGTGCAATGCAGTTCTCTGTACGCCGGATTGGAATGGTTCTAGGAGGTCGTGGGAATTGAGATGGTCTTTAATCTGGCTACACACGACCTTCTCCATTAACTTAGACACATAGCTTATATTTGACACTGGGCGGAAATTCTTTAAAACCTCTTTGTCGAGGGAAGGCTTCTTCAAGAGGGGGATACAATCGCCTCACGGAGCTTAGATGGAAAGACACCTGTACTTAAAGACACATTAATTATAGATGTTAACGGTTTACACAACAATTCAACGTTCTCTTTAAACAACCACAGAGGAATGGTATCTAAAGCACATGATTTGGGTGGCATAGATGATATGATTTTACACACCTCTTCAACAGTGACCTGGTTAAATGAAGACAAAGAAACACTTTTGCTTAAAAGATTCTGACAGTACTCTAAAGGTTTGCAATCTGGAAGAGCACTAGGTACACTTGTGCATTTGACAGTCATAGGCTTTGATGAACATGGCGTAGCTGCAACCAGGAGCAAGAAAATTCAACACATCAAGAAATATTTTTTCAGCTGTTCCATCTTTACACACATATGGTTATAGTTGGACCCTTTAACAAGTGTGAGGCCAACCAGAGAAAAAACTTACACTACAATGCATCACAAACTAAAGTACAATTACACAACAAAAAAGAAAAAATCTATACCAGAAAGCTGATGTAAACAAACCCCTTAAGCAACTAAGAAAAATACAGGGTGAACAGGGTGGAACAAGAAAATTACAAATTGAATGTACAAAACTTAATATTGAGTCCACGAGGTTGCATAGTGCCGAGTTTGAATATCAGGCGGTGTTCAGCAATGAGTCTGTCCTTATTGGAGCCAGCGAGATTGTATAACAGCAGAAACTCTGAAGTGGCTAACATTACAAAGAGAAGGTGGATTGAAATGACGAGCAACAGGGAAACCAGCAAAGTTCTTAGAAATGGAGCGGAGATGTTCTGTAGTACGATCTGCTAATCGGCGGCTGGTTTCCCCTATGTACAATATATGGCAGTTTGTACATTGAATACAATAAACAACATTGCGAGAGATGCATGTGAAGTGGGAGGTGATGTCAAAACCCCATTGGGACCCATGGATGTGAGTTTCATTGGAGACATGAGCACAGGTATTACACCTTCTCCTATCACAGCAAAAAGTACCAGGGGTGTCACATGGCTGGATGGGGTGTGAAGTATTTTTCTTAGTTGCTTAAGGGGTTTGTTTACATCAGCTTTCTGGTATAGATTTTTTCTTTTTGTTGTGTAATTGTACTTTAGTTTGTGATGCATTGTAGTGTAAGTTTTTTCTCTGGTTGGCCTCACACTTGTTAAAGGGTCCAACCCGTAACGTTGTGTTTATCTATACCTCTTGGTATATATATATTTTGCACTGTTTCTAACTTTAATCTCTACGACCATATGCTCTCACAGTGCTACGCAGTTACCCGACCTTATGGTTATAGTTTCTCTTTACCATGAACTTAATGGGTTTGGCAGTCTGCAAGAAGCTGTAGATTTAGGGTTTGATGACATAATTTTATTTCATAATTTTGTACAGTTTAGAGGATAATGTCCTTTTTCCGTTCTGACATGTGTCCAAAAATCTTTGGGACTTTGCTAAGGGGTATACTCATGAAAGTATAACTGTCTATCACAAATCATGAATATTGTCTTTTTCTCCCATGTCGTATCGTTTGAAGCAATGGTTCAAGTAGGATATCATAGCATTACTTCCTTTTGATGAATACAAACTCTCATCAATTAAATAGTTGATCTGTTGAGGGTACCCTTCACTGCAAATACAAGTATTGCACATTTCCTGGGCATTAAAAAGTAAATAGGGCCTGGTTGAAGTTGGTTGGATGGGTAATGGACCTGCTGCGCATAGTCAAAACTATTATAGTGGACATTAACTTCACTGGAGCATGGCATGTGTGGTTCCTTGGCATCATAACCATTTTCCTGTTTGTTTAAGTCTCTCTTTCATTCCCCTGTTGAAAATGTTCTGCTTTGTGACTCGGCTGTCTTTCTGGCTTTTTGTCATCAAGGCAGGTAGAAAAGGCTTGGCCTTGATGCCTAGTGAAAGTTTGGGGGAAGTGCCCCTCATGGTGCCTGCTTTAATAATTTAAAGTCAAAGTTTTCCAATGATATGCTGCTTACTTGATCAAATCTTGAAATATCCCATCAGGTAATGTACTCAATATATTATCAGAAAGCTACAGGTTTTTGAGATTCTTCAAATTAGGTGAAGTGCCTAAATATTTTGGGTGGAGTGTCCCCTCTTGGCACCTGTTTTTATAGGGCCTATCTCTGATCTCTCTTACAGAAAAAATGAAGTCTCTATTTGATTTGATAGTCATACATTGACAATTAAAATTCCATAAAATCCAGATGAAGGTTTAGAGTAGCATTTTGTTAACTGCAACATGTACCAAACTTGTTTAAAATGAGATCCAAAACAAGTGTTGTAATATGTACATTTTTATGAGAAGTGTTCGTATATATTTATTGTAGTCCCGACTCAACAGATGAATTGAAGGCAGAACCCAAATAATCTGATTTATGTGAATCCATGGTTCAAGTCAATCTTTTTTTTTCTGTAGGTAATAATAGATATTGACTTTTTGTTGCATTGACATTCCTAGCATAAGTCGGTTATGGGCTTTAGGCGTTTGATGCTTGGGCACAAACGCGGCAAGTAAAATCTGGGAAGGCGAAAAAGAGTCCTGTTTTAATAGCTTAAATTCAAAGCTTTATATTCTGCTTACTTGATCAAATTTTGAAATATCCCGCCAGGTAATGTACTCAATATATTATCAGACAGCTGGAGTATTGTTAGATTCTTCAAATGATGAAAAACAGACCAACATGTCTGGGGAAGCCCCCCCCCCCCTTGGCTCCTGCTTTAATAAGGCAGAACCCAAATAATCTGATTTATGTGAATCTTACCCTCTGCAAAGAATCCTTGTCGATTATCCATGGTTCAAGTCTATCTTTTCTTTTCTGTAGGTAATAGATATTGACTTTTTGTCCTGTTTTAATAGCTTAAATTCAAAGCTTTCCATTGATATTCTGCTTACTTGATCAAATCTTGAAATATCCCGCCAGGTAATGTACTCAATATATTATCAGACAGCTGGAGTATTTTTAAATTCTTCAAATGATGAAAAACAGGCCAACATGTCGGGGGAAGTTCCCCTGGTGCCTGCTTTAATTAGGCACAAGCCAAATAATTTGATTCATGTGAATCTTAACCCTCTGCAAAGAATCCTTGTCGATTATCCATGGTTCAAGTCTATCTTTTTTTTTTCTGTAGGTAATAATAGATATTGACTTTTTGTTGCATTGACATTCCTAGCATAAGTCGGTCCTGGGCTTTAGGCGTTTGATGCTTGGGCACAAACGCGGCAAGTAAAATCTGGGGAGGCGAAAAAGAGTCCTGTTTTAATAGCTTAAATTCAAAGCTTTATATTCTGCTTGCTTGATCAAATCTAGAAATATCCCGCCAGGTAATGTACTCAATATATTATCAGACAGCTGGAGTATTTTTAAATTCTTCAAATGATGAAAAACAGGCCAACATGTCTGGGGAAGCCCCCCCCCTTGGCTCCTGCTTTAATAAGGCAGAACCCAAATAATCTGATTTATGTGAATCTTAACCCTCTGCAAAGAATCCTTGTCGATTATCCATGGTTCAAGTCTATCTTTTTTTTCTGTAGGTAATAGATATTGACTTTCTGTTGCATTGACATTCCTAGCATAAGTCGGTCATGGGCAAGTAAAATCTGGGAAGGCGAAAAAGAATCCTGTTTTTATAGCTTAAGTTCAAAGTTTTCCAATGATATTCTGCTTGCTTGATTAAATCTTGAAATATCCCGCCAGGTAATGTACTCAATATATTATCAGAAAGCTAGAGTTTTTTAAAATTCTTAAAATGATGCAAAGAACCAAAATAATCTGATTTATGTGAATCTTATCCCTTTACGAAGAATCCTTTTCAATTAGCCGTTGTTCAAGTGCCTTGACGTAAAGGGATTGTTCAAAATCGTCATATTCGCCGAAAACAGTTCGGAGAACTCTGTCCTTTCCCTACCATCTCTTCAGGCTAGTCATTCCTTTCTCACTCTTCAAATGTCCTTCCATACATCCATTCTAAGGTATGAATCTCTGAAGAAGACACCGATCTTATTGAGAAGTCCAATTAGGTTAATTGCTGCTACGCAACTCTCTGTGGTATCAACCATTACCAAGTTCAAAACATGGGCATAACACCATACGTGAATGTGACCTGGAGAATTTCTTTTCAACCAACTTGTTTATTCCTGAATACTCTCCGATCATATTAGCAGCCTCATCTTTATGACAATGTTAAAAATACACAAGAAATTATTCAAACTTAATATGAAAGCATTGGGTACTTACTTGAACGACAACCTCACATTGGGGAGGCGGTCATATCCCAAGGCCATGAATCGCCTGATGAAACCTGACATTGGGGAGGGGATCATATCCCAAGGCCATGAATCGCCTGATGAAACCACGTAATCTCACATTGGGGAGGGGGTTGTGTCCCAAGGCCATGAATCGCCTGATGAAACCTGACATTGGGGAGGGGGTCGTATCCCAAGGCCATGAATCGCCTGATGAAACCTCGTAATCTCACATCATTTTCGTACACAGCTTGAAGTCCAAGCTCCTGGACCTTCCGCCAGATACTGCTTCAGCGGCTGGCAGGGAACTGTGCACTTACGGCCTGTATCAGTGTTGCTTCAAAGTCAGTAGTAACTCTCACCGGAGTTAGTCTTCTTCATGTGAGATGTAGGACCTCCACTTTGAGTGCCCCTATCATTATTTCATAGTACATTTGGGTCTTCCCTGTCAGTAGAGCCATTCCTAAAGGAATGAACCACTCATCTTACAAAATTCCATGAATTGTCACTATTTGTACACATGGATTTGGGGCGGTTTGGAAGGTTCCATCAAACAACAATGTTCTCAGTTCCCTGTCACTACAAAATACAGTTACACCACGGTTAGTATTTAATGAGGAGCCTTCTTGTCCCATCCCAGACGCCATTTATTACTACATCAGCAATGCGTCTGGGAACAGGTGCACAGAGTACATTCCTTGTCTTTTGTAGAACACTTCTTAGCTGTTCGATCTGTGCACTCATGGCCTGCTTCAGTGATGCCTCAAGTCTGTAATAACTTTGGTCGGAGTTAGTTTTCTTTCTGTGAGGTTTAGGACCTCTGCTTTCCCCATCAGTAGGGCCATTCCTATAGGAATGCTCCACTTGTTTTTAGGAATATACCTTTTGCTGTTTTGCTTGATTCTTTGGTAATCAGCAAACAGCTGGTCAGTGCAGCATTTGATTTGCTTGGTGGCAGTGGACCAAACTTCTCTTTCTAGTTTCTACAAAAATAAAGTAATATTGATAAATGTTAAACAGACTGCTATCATCCAAGATGCAGTACCGGTACTCTTCTCCATTCACAGTCATTGCAGCATTTGATTTGTCTGGTGGCAGTGGACCAAAATCCTCTTTCTACAAAAATAAAGTAACGTAACATATAAATGTTAAACAGACTGCTATCATCCAAGATGCAGTACTCTTCTCCATTCACAGTCAGTGCAGCATTTGATTTGCCTGGTGTTTGTGTCGCTGCCTCCAGGACAGTTGGCTCCATATATTTACATCAGTGAAGTTCTGTCCTTGCCTACATACAATAGCCAATTTTTCAAAAATGACAATGGATCTATACATTTTGGCATGCATAATTTGTACAGCATCTCAACTGTGAGATGCATCAAGTACCCTTGTTGCATTGTTTTTCAGCTTGGCTTTCCCCAAGCTTTCTTGCCATCAAGAAAGTTTGTTTTTTCCAATATGTTCATTATTAGACTACTTTTTCATTAGTTGCTCCAAATCATTTATAACTTTGTCTAATTCATCAGTTTCTTGTTTGAAATTCATTGCTATTTGGGCGTCTTCTGAAGTAACTCAGCTTTCAAATTCTTCTTCAGGTTGGATTGGGGCAGCTTAGAGCGCATCTGGATCTGTATTTAACTTCTTGGACGGAATCACAACTTCATCTTCACTTGCAGCAATATCAAGCTTTGTGCCCTGGACAATAAATGATAAATCTTGTGAAAGATCCGCACAAAGTTGTTCATCATTTTCAAGAGTGTTTACCATGTTTACTAACCTGCTCTTGTGTTTTATCAGTTGAGTAAACTGCAAATCACATATTAGTAGCATAGGACATTTCTTCAGAAAGAAGCAAGGCCAAGCTCAGGTATTGATGCGCATCATTTAGGAGTTTTTCAGCTTGGCTTTCCTCAAGCATTCTTGCCATCAGGAATTGTTTTTCAGATATGTTCGTTATTAAACTAGTAGAGCTGAATAACTCTGTCATAATCTGACATTTCACTGAAAGCTTTCACAGCCTTAGGCAAAATTATGGTAGGTAGGTAGGTAGGGATTTTTTTTACTTTTAAAACTGTAAATTGCTGTAAAAAAGACCTTGGAATTTTTTTTTTTTTATTTTTTTTTAATTTGATTTTAATTTTTTTTTAATTTTTTCTTTTATTAAAAAAAAATAAGAAAAAAAATCAGGTTCTGGCCTATTTTGAGGGTAGGTCAGGTTATGCCAATCAAACAATTTTTTAGGCCTCATCAACAGGTGAATGTTCTTGTTGAGTGTCACTCTCTATGTCTATGGACATATCTATTGATGGTGCCATGGCCTCAATTGTAATAACGCCATCCCGTTTTCCCTCAGCCTTCTTCTTTTTCTTCCTGGGGTTAGTAGTTGATGAGTATCCATGGTCACCTGTTCCTGGTGGGAAGCACAGAACACATTCTTCAGAATGTGTTGGAAAGGTATGTACCTGTATTGATAAAAATGTTTATGTACTTTGTGATATTTAAAAATAGAAATATAGTACAATGAATAGTTTTGGTTGTCTCTTTATTTTCCAACTTTCAGTTCACATGTATGTGATTCATATATACTGAACAGCAATCATGTGTGTCTACAGTCTACAAGTGTGACCAGTCAACAGAAAATATTTGGTTTTTACTCATTTTAGTATATTAAGTGTTCATTTCATTTCACACAATGAAGTTGCTATAATACTTGAATCAACTGGAATTCTTCGGCTCCACTCAGCGATGTTCACTTATTGATAAGTTCATCATCTTGCAATGCTGTAGCCTACAACCGGCCCTCATGGGTTCTCAAATATCTATAACTGTCATAGCTGCAGTAAATTCTGACATTACAAGAAACATGTTCCTCCAATTTTTTTTTGTAGAAGAGAAAAGTCTGATCGTTTACCATAGTCTGCCACAAGATTTTATCTATACCCACTCTTGGCTTGTCAAGTTTAGTTTTCTTGTCATGACCAGGTGTCATTTTGTCTACAAGATTACTAATAATGTCAGTATTGATGAATTACAGTCGACGATTTAATTTATATACCATAAATCCAGCGACATACCGTAATGTGCTGTCTTCCATCACGCTCATTTTTGGTGCATTTTGGGGATATTTTCTGTTACCTCTCTTTCATGATTGATAATGAGTTTGTTAAACAGAATTTGTCCAAACGTCTGTGTGAAATGGATAGGTATGCAAAAGCTGAGATAATTAACACATTTTTGGTATTTATTCTTCTTTCAGTCTCTTTATGAAAAGTAGTCCTGTCATATCATTACATACAACCAAGCATCTGTGCTTGAACTCATCCCTGCATCCTCTAATTGCTGTTCTAATCTACTAAACTACTTCTTGTGTCCTTAAAATCTTATGTCCTTGTGTGGTCTAGTCCTTCTAATGCAGACGGGCGAACCTAAATTCCACGTAGTACCCCAATGGCTCAGAGTACTTTGTTCTAATGCGTCCCATGCAACAGGATGGTACCACTCTTCTATTACCTCTGCCGAGGTAGCCGTGCTGCCATAAAATAAACTGGCGGTAGGCAGCATGTCTATAGCGCTTGTGTTCCTCCCCCAGGTTCCTCTGTTGCCCTCTCTGGTCCTGGTGCACAGGGAGATGAAAAATAACCCCCTGTACAACCTCTGCAGCATCAGTACCGCTTTGTCCAGGATCAGAGCATTCATTTCCTGAAAATAATAGATAAGAGTAGTATTCTGCAATTAGTAGCCTATAAAATACATTCATACACTCTAAAGCTGAATTTATATTTCATTGCTGAGCTGCAAATGATTGGTTTCTAGCCATGACACAACCACTGCAGAAAATTGTGTACAGTCTCAATATATCACAAGTGCATTTTGATTTGCAGTTGTCACAGCATGTGTGTGACGGTACCATTGATTGATCATCATACTCAAGTCCAAAATGTTTTAGAGCCATCCTCCTCCTACAAATACGTGTGTGTCCCACATCTTATACTCCTTCATAGACTCACTCACTGTGCTGTCTTGATACATCTGGATATGTCACAAGTATGGAAGCACTAGAATGATGCAGGGTCACCAGGTATGGATTAGCTAGTCTCTGATCTTATCCCCAATTAAAGCCACTTATCAACAAATTGAAAATCATTTGCTGCCAACAAAATTCTTCTCAACTTATCCAGTCCAAAGGAACCTGGTTTATCAAAAATTATACCATCTGGCTTTCCAGTGGGTATATGTGTAGATGTTCCTTTCTTAATTTTATCGTATTCTACATGGTTCTTATTTGTTGCTTCATCAGCTTATCAAAAATACAATAAAAAATAATAATAATAATTAATGGTAACAAAAATGAAGAGTGATAGAAGCCAAAAGAAGGAAAGATATATTTTATTTCTATCATTCACTTTTTGGTAATGATGGAGTTCTTATCTAGATGCAACAAGACCAACATTGGGCAGAGTGAAACAGGAAAAGTGCTCCATAATGCTATGCTACCCTACCTTAAAATATTCACCTGCTTTATGTCAACTCCCATACCAAATGCTACTGTTGAGAACAACACCTTTATGTGCCCATTAAATTGAATGAGTCGAGTTGACTACACCTTCTTGAAATTTTTGTGGTGCATGGCAAATGGAAAGTGTTTGTCACAATTTAGTCCTTGGAAGAATATGCGATGTGTACACAAGCTGGTTCACTCTATCCTTCAGTACTGTTAATGTATATTCATATTGGCTCTTACGCTTCCCTGTCATGAATACCATTGCTACGAACCCGTTTAGGTACAAACCATATATCGTCAAGACTTGCTAATACGGTCTCGGCGCTGACCGAAAAGTTCCGTCCGTGTATGTAGTGTGTGTAGTCATAAAATTGTGCAGGTTTCTCTGTTTCTTGTCCCTCTAATGCTGCCACAATTTTTTCTGTACATGGCACTGCTGCATAACACAGCTGCCGATCCATTGCAAATATTGCAATACCTTTTCTATTATTTTGCTTCAGCAGATTCCGTCTTCCATTCCAGCTCTACCCTTATACCCCCTGAATTAGAATATACTGAATTTGAGCAGGAGGTGGTGGGCAGAGTGAAGACTTGCATCTTTGCAGTTGCGACCTTGAGCTCTCGAAATCTGATATGTTCATTTGCACTGCTCTCTGTAGACATTATCATATGCCCGTTTGATGGGGATGGACGGACCTGCGTAGTGGCAGCTGCTCTTTTCTGTGTCATCCTAGCTTGTCCTTGTCTGCAAACCCTTGAAAAAATAAGCACACAAAAAGAACAGAGTTCAAATAATCTATGCAACCAATATTCCATTCTTTTTAAATTATCTGGGAAGTTGTTTAACTTCCAAGCATTTCACAATGTTACAACAGTCATATTTCCATTTGAATAGACCCAGTACCAATATGCTGTTAAGGATATCATATATTATATCTGTTCAAGTCTTTGGGTTTCTCCTCACAAATTTTCTTCAGAATCGACTTCCATGTTCCATTGAAATGCTCAACTATTACATGCTGGGTGATAATGAGTAGTGACTACTGTTTCATTGAGAGCAGTTTGCTTACCTCAGGTGTACATTGAGAACCTTAGTCATATTTCCATTTGAATAGAATTAGTATCATCAGGCAGTCTGTGTGGAAACAAAGCTGATAAGTACAAATGTACCTTCTTCAAGCCACTCTCTCTTCAATCACTCCATGAGTTTGTCCACTCGGGATGCTCATGGCCAATATGTGGATTCACCAGGTGATTCATTATGGCACGGAATTTGGCTGCCATCAACTCCTCATCGCGATCTGGTGTGGAACTTGCTGACCAATATATGTGGTTTATGATAGCCTTCCGCCACAAAGCAACAACATCGCAGTCCTTCATCTGTGATACAGCCAGCAACTTCACTCCTTGTGGGGTGGGGGAACAAGTATAAGAATAATAAGAATTTTTTCTCACACAAACTGACCATTTTTGGTGGTTGTTTCTGGCTGCAAATAAAAATTAGTAAAATAGACATTTAATAGAACTTGATCAGTTCCCTTGGATAGTGATGTCCATTGTGATGTTCAACTGGGCAGCGAGCTCGGAGCAGAGGCGCTTCCGCCAATTCTGAGACGTCAAGACCGTCTGTCGTGATGACCTAAGTAATGGAAGCATGTCAAATAGCATTGGGTCTATTTAGGCTGAAACAAACGAATAAATAAATCGTATATTGGGGGAGATTACACCAACAAAAAATAGAAAACAAAAACATTAACATCCACGTTTGCTTACAAAATGTTCCACAACATGAATAGCCAGTGCAATACGGCAAACAAGCTCTGTCGATTTTGACGCAGGGGGAGGCTTTCCTTCTCTAATAGCATCTGCTATCGCTTCATCGTAGAGATCTTGTTCTTGATTTATGTATTTTTCAGCGTCGTCAGAAAAATTATATGTCACTTCATTTTCATGCAGTTTATAAATGTTTGAAGCCGCTGCATCAAAGAAATTGTCTTGAATGTCACTTATCTTGTCCTTCGCTTCCTTCACCACTGATGATCGTGGTGGGATTGTATATGGTATTGTCATCAAGAACCTGTTAAGTAGTCCGGAACCAACCTGACTCAGTTTATTGAATAGTAATCCCATAGGTTTCATCTGGATTGTGCCCAACAGGGAAAACGGTGTTGGTCGTCTATTTTCCTCGTCTTCTGTCCAGCAAAAATTTATCTCCTCTCCAGAAAATAGCTGATTCAGCACAGACACGTTGGTTATACCTTGGCTGGCATTGGTCAACATGTTGGGAAGTACGTCAGCTAGTTCTGTTGACAGTAGCATTGCTCTTTTTTCCTTGGCCAAATGATGTACGAACCCTGCAGGTGTACACTTCTCAAAAGTCAAGCCTGTCAAATCCTTGTCACTCGCCACAACTCTCATGGGGTCAATGGCCCCACCCGCATGGCTTCACTCTTTCCTGTAGTTGGATGCCTGACCACTATAGTATACAAGTTGGGCTTCTTCAGACAGCCCCACATCATCAACTGGCTCTTCAGCGATACTACAAAAGACACTGTGGTCAGTAATATTGGTATCAAATACCCAATATGTGACTTGACAGATATGACCTTTCTCTCCATGAACTTGTAGACATCCTCAGAAAATAGCGTATTGTACTAGAACCTTATGTCGCTAACCCGGCGATGTAGCTTTGCCCAGGACTCCGGAGACTCTTCCTCCAGTTGTGTTGACATGCGTCTACTTGCCATTGTGATTCTGGAAACAGTGGCAAGAGTAAAACAACCAATGCGTCACTGACAAAAAAAATTTGAAACCGGCTTTAGGCGTATAAGTACAATACGTCAGCGTCACAAACTAAATAAATAGCCTACAATGGATGCGTCAATGCGTCAGACATCTACAGATTCTTTATAACATTTATGAGAAATAACATGTGGCGATATGTACAACCAATGCGTCACTGACAAAAAAAATTCAAATCAGGCTTTAGGGGTATAAGTACAATACACCAGCGTCACAAACTTTCAGGGAATTAAAGCCTGTCACCAACGTCAATGCGTCTGATTATCAGACTCCGGCAAATTTTAAATAGCACACATATAAGCCTCACATTCATACGTCAATTCGGCACACATCTATGCAGCCTTTATAAAAACCAATGCGTCACTTACAAAATTGCACTTGATAACAATGTATAAGTAAGCCCAATACATCTGCGACAAACCAATTCCAAAAGACATATTACATTTGCACCCTATTCGGCAATCGCTCCAACATAGGAGGGTGATAGTATGTTCACACGTGAATTGTGCTTTTTATCCAATATATATGTGGTATTTTTTATTTGGGGTCAAAGGTCATTTACCTTTACAATTTCTACTTCCACAGTTATTAAATCTGTTGTGTCTGCAGTAACATCCTTCAATTGGACCATTCCAGGGCTTATGATATTTTCAGCTCGCATTCTCATCTGCTCTGTTATCTGCATTTCATAGCTACCCTGGATAACTGTACTTTCCTTCAAAAGAGCTAGCGCATAGTGCCCCTTGGTGAAATTTCTTATCAAAACTGTTCCCTTCAATTTTGGTGTGAGTGCTTTATTGTAGCAGACACTCTTGATTACATCTGTGTTGTCAGCAAGTGCTATTTCTAAGATACTGCTGGCTTGGTTTTCTTTCATGGCCACTACTTTACAACTTAGTGATTTAGGATATGGTTTACTCAAACTACCCGAAGTGCTGGATTTCGCTTTGATTGATTATATTGGTTCCATCTGAAATCAAAGAAAAAAGACAAAATATTTAAAAAATACATGCAAGTGGAAATATTTACTCCTAAATCCCCTACAAATTTATATTAGGCCAAGTTACAGTAATTTAGAAAACACTGTTAGCAATCATCTCCTGATGAGCGATTGTCGCTTGCAAGTTGAATTGAAGTCAACTGCTAGTTAAGTTAACAATATTGCTGGTCATATTAACATAAAATCATAATATAATATTTATGCGAAAATCTGCATTTATTTCTGCTGGTGACTGTATGTTTATCATTGCCTGTTGTTCTACTTTTTACATACTCCAGCAAGTCCTGTTAAATTTGAGTTGCTTCCTGACCATATGCATTCTGCATTCACATGAAAATGTTTATTTCCCATTGATCCTTTCCACTGTCATGTACTTGTGTTGTAGAAGAATGACTATTGCTTATGAGCGACACACATATTTGGCTTTGTGAGAGCTCCTTTGCACCCAAACACAAATATGTTACCTGACACAGGTTTAACTTTGAAAGGTTCGCCAAGAGTAGGTGGACAGACAGGTTTTTCTGGAGTTGGTCTGACAGGGTCAGCTTGAGTGACAAACATTCTCAGTGAGCCAGTTGGTTCCACAGGATATTGTGAAGTTAGATCATATGTGGCCAAGGATTTGGAGAGAGTGGGTCGTTGTGGTTCATCTGACCAACCCTTCCTTACCTGTTTGCTGCATGGATTCTTACCAGCACAGCTTAAATCATTAGCATTGGTGACCTTATCAGGATTTGCCTTCTTTTTTGATACTGCTTGAATAAATGTATTCAATTTGCCAACCTTGGTAGCATGTACAATCACATGCTCACAGATAGCATTATGTGTCCATTGTTGGGCACTGGCATGAGAAGCTTCCTTGACTTGTTGGGTCACCTAAAATTGTGCACTTGAAGCTTTCTCAAAGGTCAGGGTGTCTGCAGAAAATCCCTCCCTATATTTGACCATGCCAGCCCTTCTGAGTATCATTTTCTGCACATCGGCTGACAAACATGTCAAGGTGTGAAGACAGTTGCTGGTCCTTTATGTGTTGCTGCAAGTGTTGGTGAACCTGGTACTTGCCTTATCGGAATAGTTTTGCTTGGGTTGTTTACATTGAAGCTTTTTTGTCTTCGCACCTGGCTGTTCCTGATATAGATCTTCTGTTGCCACTTTATATTCAATATATTCCTCCCAAACTTCATAAGGACTTCTGTTCGAGCATAATGCTTCTTTGACATCTCTTTGTTGACATTTTTTAGCTCTCTCATGTCATCTAAGAAAGATGAAATTGTTTGTTTCTTGATATTATTCCACTTCTTCATTGTCAACTGCAATAATTCTGTAAGATAATTGTCTGGTATGTTTGATACTAGACCCGTTTCTCTTGCTAGTTTTACCATACAATGGGCATACATAACCTGTGCTTTGTTTTTGTTTAAGTATGTGAAAAATATTGGCTCTTACTCTGGAAATTCAGATCAGTCATCCCACTTGGTTTGGGGTTTTGTTAAATTTGACTCGTATTCTTCATACGATATTGAATGTATAATGCCTTGCGATTCTGATGATCCAGTTATATCTTTCAAAACTGTTATGAGAAACCTGTTAAACAAATGAAGGTTGTCTCTCACATGCATGCTGCTTAACATACCTTTCTTTGTGCATCATGCACATGAGGGACACAGCAGCAGGAAATACTTCTGCCAATGCCTATTGCAATGCCCATCCGTTACAAAGGCTTTTAGGCCTAAAGGCAGGGCAGGCTTGTGTAATTGTATCAAATAGCACCTGGTAGGTTCCTATGTTAAGTTACTATTATGTGTCCCATTAAGCATGAGTATTTGCCATCTTTGTTTTTTAATTGCGGATGTCTAACTTGTAGTCACTACAAAGAATCGTCCAAATTTAAAAGTGCCACACGGAAAGCCCTCATTTTCATGTGACATGTAGGGGCATGGTCAATGGTAATTGTGATTAAGTTAGGTCAAAATCGATGTAAGCATGTGAGTGCCAGAGCAAATGGTTGACAGAAGAAAAAGACAGAAATAGTGGTCCGCAGACAACAAACAAGACGGCATGAAGGTCGGATGGCTGAATGAAAGTTAGGTCTATGTATACAGACATTTTCCCTCTGCATTTCGTCCAGGCTTGGGACCGCAGTTGGCTGCATTAAATAGCTACCCTGCACAGCTGTACTTTCCTTCAAAAGAAGCGCATAGTGCCCCTTGGTGAAATTTCTTCTCAATACTGTTCCCTTTAATTTTGGTTTGAGTGCTTTATTGTAGCTGACACCCTTGATTACATCTGTGTTGTCAGCAAGTGCTAATTCTAAGATTCGCCTTACTGCAGTGTCATTATTTTCTTTTGCCAATGATTCGAGCAAAAAACCTTGTAATATAATGGTCCATGCATATACAGGTGAGCATTTGGTAGGACTCTGTTCAGCGTCTTTCCCAAACCTGACCTGAATCCAGTTGAATCGTCAACAAGGGCACAACTTTCTCCTTCAGGGTACTCTATGTACACATTCCAGCCATTTTTAGAATGGTGCTTGAGTTCTCCCTTTTCTGATACTCTATCATCAAGGAATTACGTGGCATCCCCTATAAAAGAATTGCCAGGTTTCTTGTCATCCACTGTTAATAATGGGTACGGTAATCATGCAAACATGGGTCTAAGAAGGACTTGTCTGACTGCAACCACTTCACAAACTCTTACAAGGAAGCCTGGTCTCCCTCCCACCACTCTCTCCAGTATTTCTCTCTAATGCATATCTAGAGTAATAATAATAATAGTGGTGTTACTTTCCAATTCCTCTGCAATATTTCCTCCAGGACAGCAAACAAGCTTGCACTCGTGTATGCTAATTTGACCCTCGACCCACATGACAATACGGATGAACTGGTAGAACTAAGGAATTTGGTAGGACTCTATATTCAGTGTCTTTCCCAAACATGAATTGAATCCAGTTGAATCCTCAAGTTATAGTAATTTAGAAAACACTGTTAGCAATCATCTCCCGATGAGCGATTGTCGCTTGCAAGTTGATTGAAGTCAACTGCTAGTTAAGTTAACAATATTGCTGGTCATATTAACATAAAATCATAATATAATATTTATGCGAAAATCTGCATTTATTTCTGCTGGTGACTGTATGTTTATCATTGCCTGTTGTTCTACTTTTTACATACTCCAGCAAGTCCTGTTAAATTTGAGTTGCTTCCTGACCATATGCATTCTGCATTCACATGAAAATGTTTATTTCCCATTGATCCTTTCCACTGTCATGTACTTGTGTTGTAGAAGAATGACTATTGCTTATGAGCGACACACATATTTGGCTTTGTGAGAGCTCCTTTGCACCCAAACACAAATATGTTACCTGACACAGGTTTAACTTTGAAAGGTTCGCCAAGAGTAGGTGGACAGACAGGTTTTTCTGGAGTTGGTCTGACAGGGTCAGCTTGAGTGACAAACATTCTCAGTGAGCCAGTTGGTTCCACAGGATATTGTGAAGTTAGATCATATGTGGCCAAGGATTTGGAGAGAGTGGGTCGTTGTGGTTCATCTGACCAACCCTTCCTTACCTGTTTGCTGCATGGATTCTTACCAGCACAGCTTAAATCATTAGCATTGGTGACCTTATCAGGATTTGCCTTCTTTTTTGATACTGCTTGAATAAATGTATTCAATTTGCCAACCTTGGTAGCATGTACAATCACATGCTCGCAGATAGCATTATGCTTCCACTGTTGGGCACTGGCATGAGAAGCTCCCGTGACTTGTTGGGTCACCTAAAATTGTGCACTTGAAGCTTTCTTAAAGGTCAGGGTGTCTGCAGAAAATCCCTCCCTATATTTGACCATGCCAGCCCTTCTGAGTATCATTTTCTGCACATCGGCTGACAAACATGTCAAGGTGTGAAGACAGTTGCTGGTCCTTTATGTGTTGCTGCAAGTGTTGGTGAACCTGGTACTTGCCTTATCGGAATAGTTTTGCTTAGGTTGTTGACATTGAAGCTTTTTTGTCTTCGCACCTGGCTGTTCCTGATATAGATCTTCTGTTGCCACTTTATATTCAATATATTCCTCCCAAACTTCATAAGGACTTCTGTTCGAGCATAATGCTTCTTTGACATCTCTTTGTTGACATTTTTTAGCTCTCTCATGTCATCTAAGAAAGATGAAATTGTTTGTTTCTTGATGTTATTCCACTTCTTCATTGTCACATGCAATGATTCTGTAAGATAATTGTCTGGTATGTTTGATACTAGACCTGTTTCTCTTACTAGTTTTACCATGCAATGGTCGTACATAACCTGTGCTTTGTTTTTGTCAAAGTATGTGAAAAACATTGGCTCTCACTCTGGAAATTCAGATCAGTCATCCCACTTGGTTTGGGGTTTTGTTAAATTTGACTCGTATTCTTCATACGATATTGAATGTATAATGCCTTGCGATTCTGATGATCCAGTTATATCTTTCAAAACTGTTATGAGAAACCTGTTAAACAAATGAAGGTTGTCTCTCACATGCATGCTGCTTAACATACCTTTCTTTGTGCGTCATGCACATGAGGGACACGGCAGCGGGAAATGCTTCTACCAACGCCTATTGCAATGCCCATCCGTTACAAAGGCTTTTAGGCCTAAAGCCAGGGCAGGCTTGTGTAATTTTATCAAATAGCAGATAGCACCTGATAGGTTTCTATGTTAAGTTACCATTATGTGTCCCATTAAGCATGAGTATTTGTCATCTTTGTTTTTTAATTGCAGATGTCTAACTTGTAGTTACTACAAAGAATCGTCCAAATTTAAAAGTGCCACATGGAAAGCCCTCATGACAACAGAAGTTTTCAATGTCGTCAACCCATCTTGTACGACACATCAACTTCCGTTTCTTTCCTTCCCTCCCTCCCTCTCAGTCATATATTCTTCAAGTTATTTCTCCAACTCTTGTTGGGTCCGAGGTGAATTACAAAGTACTTGGCAATCTATCATACCTCAAACGCCATTATTCAAAATAATGGGTGACAATAATTGGTCAAGAACCATAACACATTCTACACATAGCATTACTCTTTTTATTTCTGTTTTAAAGTCAAAATCTTCTCCCCTTGATGGACCACTTGTAGAAATTGTCATCCATGAACTGTTTGACTTGTGGGAGTTTGGTAGTGCAATTCAATCTTCTGATAATTGGGGTGGTTCCATCTGTGGAAGATTGGGGCATGCTTAACCTTGCTGCATTTACCAAGTCAACAAAGTTGAACAATGATGGCACTATTTATCTAAAATCTTGTTTGCCTCTTTGCATGGAGTAGACACTTGCATAATGGTCATCAGAAAAAAAGACTTGCAAATGGCAAGGAAATTTTCAAAAATCTTTTTATCATGAAATGTAAGGAATAAGTCATATTATTTAGCTAATTTAAATTTAAACATATGTAAATAGCACCCTCAATTTGCAGAAAAAGGTACAGCTTAGAGAATAAAAATTAACACAAAAAAGTGTAAAAAGATCAATAATTTTATATATAAACGAAAATCTATATTAGAAATAGCTTTGGCATTGTCCAGGCCTAGAATTAAACATTATAATGTTTTGCTAGAAAAATAAATAAATGATCACATCAAACAACCGTGATATCACATAACATTATATTAATTGTGTAAGTTGTATATTAATGCGTTATATAATTGGCATACTTACGGTTGGCATCCACAAAACAGAGAATAAGAGATAAATGCTCTTTCTGGGACATATCGCAAGCTTTCGATCATAATGGAAAAGAATTGTGCCTCTTTGATCTCTTCTAGAATTTGATCCTTCACTTGGTTGTCTCATATAGAAATCATCTCATTCTGTATTAAGCTTGATATCATGCTTGCATACTTTGCATGTCTTTCCAAATATATCTGAAAAACTTCATCTCCACCTTAAAAATGAAATAGAAGAGTTGCCTAAAGCAATATTACTTTAGTATAATGTTCATCTAAAATTATGGTAGTGCTTGAAGTTGACAAAAAGTGTATCGGTATACACTTACCTCTAGCACGCATTTTATGCATCTTCGCTGTCTGCCTGACTATCACAATGACCTCTAAAGGCTAAGCCTTGTCGTCCTAGAGTCACTACCACATCAAGAATATATAGCAGAACCTTCCTGTTTGTTGCTCTTGCCTCTGCTCCTATTTTGTTGTCTGCATCATCTCCAGTTTGGTGTTCAATTATGGAGCAAAGAGATAACCATGATTGATGACACATTCTTTGTGCTTCATATCCTACAAATTATAGGTTGACCAACTTCTTTATGCATGGTATAAAGTTAAGAACATGATGTAGATCACATCTAAAGGTTAATGTATGATAACAGATGAGAATGGTACAAATCAGCGGGGCAAATCAGTTACTTGTTCTTCTTGCTTTTATCCCAAGGAAGTTTGCTGAAAATGTGTCTAGCCTTCTTCCAATCCTTAAGGGCTGGGGTATGAATGTTTGGACAGTATTTATTTTGGGACATTAGAGCACATCAGACATATCGAATTGCATTCTGAATACGAAGAATGTCATTCTGATATCAAATAATTTTGATTTTTGAAATTTGCAATTTAATACACATTTTATGGCAAATCATTAAATATTGATATTTTTGATATTTAACAGTACTTGAAGTAAACTTTATAAATCTGATGATTCATACTTAAAGTGTATGTAGGTGGGATGAAAAGCCGACGATCAATTGAAAATTTTGACCTTTCGTATTGAAGATATGGAATTTTTTCACCAAAACACCAAAAAAAATTAGGTCTTTTGGGGAAAAAAATCCATATCTTCAATATGAAAGGTCAAAATTTTCAATTGACCGTCAGCTTTTCCTCCCTGCTACATACACTTTAAGAATATATCATTAGATTTATATAATTTACTTCGAGGACTGTCATATATCAAAAATTTGAAAAATATCAAATTTTTATAATTTGTCATAAAATTTGTATTATATTGTGAATTTCAAAAAATGAAAATTATTTGATATCAGAAAGACATGCTTCATATTCAGAATGCAATTCGATAGGTCTGAGGTGCTCTCATGTCCCACAAAAAATACTGTCGAAACGCAATAAACGCTCATTTTAGATCCCTTAATGGCACCAGCAGTGATTTCAACTACTTAATTGGTCAGCAATTGCTGCTTTGAATGTGTCAGCAATGTCTTATGTGTCTGGCTGAGCAAGAGATTGAGCAATTCTGGTCGCATTTACGGCCTGCTGGTTGGTCTTTTATCACACTTGATCTACATGTAATCATGGGTGGAAGTCCTCAGATAAAACATCCCCTCATTTGTTGGGCTTAAATATTGATTTCACCACACCTCTTTTCAGCATAGTCCTCTACCGACTCTTTCAACCATTGTCAAGGCTCCGCCAATTGGGCCCTCAGCGCCCATGTCAGTCCGTCGTGATCCACAATCAATAAATAAGTCAAGCTTGATTTAGATATCCAAAAAGATTTTAAAAGTTGTACATAAATAGGTTTATAGGAGATGATCAATCTGGTGGGCTTATCCCCTTAGTAGTCAATTCATTTTATTTGCTTGTCCAGTTGGTCTCAACTTTGGTTTGGGTGGGGTTGTGCAGCTGGGACTCCAAAAATTACCCTACTTCAAATCAAATTGGATTAAAAATTATACCAATTTTTGGAAATATTCACAAATTTAGCAAAAAAATTATGAAAAATTGGCATTTTTTCAAGAACATTTTGAAACAATGCCCTTTCTTAAACCAATTTTGATGAAATTGAGTGCCATCAATAGACCAAAATGGAAAATGGCTGAAAATGCACTCTTGATTCTAAACTGAATGGCTAATAATGCACCCTGAATCTGCAGCACATTTCCATTAAGAGCCCCCCCCCCCCCCATTTTTTGTTTAAAAAAACACTAATTTATATATAGTGCGTAAGACCATTGAAGACAATATTAAGCATCATTCAGAAATACAGCAATATAGATACCAAGGTATCCAAATTTGGAGAGCATGGTTTTTAATAAATCTGTGGCAAGTTAAGTTATAAGAATGTAGTAATAGGTTATTCCTGTTGAAATCCATAAACCAGATGGAAGACATGACCTATAGGTGGTGCATAGATTTCATTCAACTGGAATAGCCCATTATTGAATGTATAATTCTAAAGATGATGTAAGATAATGAGTTTAAGATTGACATGACCAAATGAACCAGGGCTGGTATTATATATGTGACCAGATCTGGTCCAATCAGGCCAAAGTTGGCAATTATAAAACTGAGATATAGACAAATAGTGAGGAGAAAAAAAAAACATAAGAAAATGGATATATATAAAAGGCTCATAACTTTGCCACCAAGTATTAAAGAGACCTTGGGATTCAACATCAGTAATTGTATGTGCTGAACAAGTTAGTAATGGTGGTAACTCAATTTTCAAAATGTCCAACATTGGCCAGAGTGGATCAGATTGGGTCACATATGAAAGAGTGTTCAAGTGTAGTATACTTGTTCATTGATATCTGATATTTTTTAAAGAATGTTGTTGGGTATAGACCAATTGTACAATTGTTGAAATATTTAAAGTACTAATTGTGCAACATACATGTTATGTGCAATATCTTGTATGTAATTGTATATATTTGTGTCTGACTGTTTCTGAAGAAAAAATGTGACCCATCACATCGAAACAGACCACTTCGCGGCTAGATTCATTGGCAGAAAACAATGAAAGAAGATGAGAAAATATAAAGAAAATAAAAAGAATTTTGAGCTTGTTTTGCCTCATAAAACATTTTTACTGTATCTGATTTCAACAAGTAAGGTGTTATTTTCAAGCTAAAAAGCAGCAGTTTATCCTAGTGTTTAAATCTCCATTTTCATTTATGCCGCGAGGTGGTCTGTTTTGATGTGATGGGTCACAAATGTTATTATCATGTTGTTGGTGTATACCTTGCTGAAATATATTTGAAAAACAATACTAATGCATTTTAAGTACTTAAAGTTATCTCAAATGAGGTTCTACCCCCAAAGTGTGTGTTGTGTGTGCGTACATTATCAGCATGCCTAATTATCGCATACACTTAGCAAAAGCTTTTCACAATGTTGCTAGAAAAATGCGATAAGAACATGACGTTCATTGCCCTGCCATTTTATTGTAATTTACGGTCTTTCACATGATGCATTTTAACAAATCACATTGCACGATAATAATGGGTCTTGGCGGTAATAGAATGGGAAATAAATAAACTTGATAAGAATGTCCTCTTCAATGAAATGTATTAGCCAGAGAAGATATCTTACCCTATTTCATCAAATGATCGACACTCCCATTACTTTGTATGGGTTTCCTTTGTTTTCATTCTGAGAATAGACTGGCTAAACATGAGTTGGCAGTCATGAAATAAACATATTTTGCAAGATCTTGATGTGCTATGTTCATTGAGGTACATTTTGTCACTATCAGTCAACATTAATAGGTATTTTTTCATGGGAAAATTTTCTGGACACATGACCAATGCGTATCAGTGTGAGTGTAACCTCGAGCCTGATCTCTGACCCCCGGCGGTGACCTCACTATTCAACTCTTAGTAATTTTGAATTGGAATAGTATTCTTGGCTGCAATTTTGATAGAAATTCGTGTATTGCAAATTTATTGAATATTATGTAATCTTAATTTCTTCACAATATCATCAAAACGTAATTTTTAAAATTCCTATCAACGGAAAAAAATATCTTTCTACGGAAACTCACCATAATATTATTAACTTGCGACAAGTAACTTATTTTGCATCAAAGGAGGAATTCTTCCTATTCAAATACATTGGTAGACCACCGCTGTGCTCAGGGTCACATTCCATAATGCTAATATGTCTGCGCCCATGGGGGTCACGTGTACAGAAAATTTTCCCGTGAAAATTTACCTATTAATTCTGACTGACTATTGACCCATGTTGCACTGGATAGCAAATCAGTCCCAATTGAAATGGGTATTAGCGTCATTTCCAAATCACTCGGATATTGGAATGGTATAGGGTTAAGCACATTGAAATGCAAAATTGTATTTCCAAGATTGGTCAAATCAAGTCAATAATGTTTGTGTTTCTTTGTGAAATGTATGTATTACTATTGC